>NW_026647135.1:300000-457500 GCF_950295315.1 Erinaceus europaeus | reverse complement strand
CCTGCTGCGCTATTGCCGGACTCCCATTAATGTTATGTTTTAATTTTTACCAGAGCACTGCTCAGCTCTTGTTTTCTTTACTTTTCTCTTTTTCTTTTTTTTTTTTTCTTCTTTTTTTGCCTGTTTGTTTGTATTATGGCTGGAGCTCAGTGCCTGCTTGCACTACAAATCCACTGCTCCTGGAGGTTGTTTTTCCCATTTTTTTTGCCCATGTTGTTAGTTGTTGTTGTTAATGTTATTCTTGTCAATGCTGTCTCAGCTCTTGTTGTTTTATGGAAAAAACAAGACCCTGATGGGGGGAGAAGGAAAGGGGGGCAGGGGTGGGGTTCAGTTTATACAAAAGAAGGCTTATAACCTTTGGTTATACAAAAGACCTTCACTTTTCCCCTGAGGCCTCAAAGTGCCAGCCAGATTCATTCCACAATACACCACAAACCAGAGCTGAGTAGTGCTCTGGTTGGTCTCTGTGTGTAGATTTCTCTCTCTCTCTCTCAATCTCTCTCTGTCACCAGATGGTGGTTGGGGGGCATATGGTGTCCAGTCATTGAACCTGAGACTTTTGAAACCTCAGGCATGAGAGTCTCTTTCTATAACCATTATGCTATTTACCCTCACCCCGGCCCTGTAGATTTCTCCTTTCTCACAAATACATAATTTCTTAAGTTTTATTTATAAAATGGAATAAATACAATTTTAAAAGCATTTATTTTTGATTGACTGACTGATTTTCTTTTTTTTTTAATATATATAAACAAGGGCAACAAAACTGAGAGGGGGGACGAAAAAAAAGGCCTCCAGGAGCAGTGGAATCCTGGTGCAGGCACCGAGCCCCAGCAATAATTTGGGAGGGGAATATGTATGCGTGTGTGTGTGTGTGTGTGTGTGTGTGTGTGTGTGTGTGTATTTTTTCCCATTGCATACTATGTGTGCCTAACCCAGTGTGCCACACCACCACCCAACCCCCGACTCTATCTATCTATCTATCTATCTATCTATCTATCTATCTATCTATCTATCATGTATTTTCATTTGAGAGAGGGAGCTGAGGTCTCAGGTGGGATCCCCACAGACCCAGACCAGTTGCCAGAACTCAGCAATATTCTGGACTGTCCCTCCTGCCTTCCCCCCTCCTTTTTTTTTTTAAATCTACTCTTCAATATAACAATCAGGATACATTGTAAGGGGTTCAGCATAAACTGTAACTTTTCCTTTAAAAGAAAGAAATCCAATAAACCATAGGGAAGTGAAGGGTGAAGGGTGGTGGTGAGCAGAGAGTTGGGGATTCCTCAGAGAAAGGGTACCTGGTAGGTAGCCACCACCCCCAATTTCCTTTCCCTCACCCCCCACCATTTTTTATTCACTGGATTTATATATCTATATGGAGCAGAAAAGAAATGTCTGTATATAATATGTATCATGTCTGTCCAAGACCACACACACATTCCTTTAGAAAATAAAACTGGGGGAGGGGAACAACACACATTGCTTGCTTGCTTGCTTGCTGAATGTATGAATGAATAAAGCTGGGGGTTGTGTGTCACAAAGCCTTATTTCGGCTGTTGTTCATCTCAACAGCTACTGAGGAACAGGATTCCCTGTCTTGCACGTACAGGTTTTGTGAAGGCACCAGGGACTGACTGAAGTAGTAACCTCAGAGAAGTCCAATACATGAAAGTCTTTTGCATAATCTTGGTATCACTGGGGTCCCTTTCTCTCGTGTCTGATTCTATTTTAGTATATTCATTGTCTATTACATGCCTGAGAGAGCTTAACAGATTGTGTGTGTGTGTGTGTGTGTGTGTTTGTTGGGGGGTGTGGGGCATCAGGGGAGAAGAGAAGGCTGTGCATCTCTCTCTCTCAAGATAAACAAATTATCTTTTAAAAATATTTTATTTATTTACTTATTTATTCCCTTTTGTGGTCTTTGGTTTATTTTCGTCACCATTGTTGGATAGGACAGAGAGGAGGGGAAGACAGAGAGAAAGATAGACATCTGCAGACAGACCTGCTTCACCACTGCTTGCTTGTGAAGCAACTAACTCCCCTGCAGGTGGGGAGCCAGGTGCTTGAACCAGGATCCTCACACAAGTGGTCCTTGCCCTTTGTGCCAGGAGCACACTTGACCTGCTGTGCTCAGGCCTGACTGACTCCCTTATTTATTTATTTATTTATTTATTTATTTATTTATGAGAATGACAGGAGGAGACAGAAAGAACCAGACATCACACAGGTACATATGTTACCGGGGAGTTGAACTCGGGGGCCTCATGCTTGAGAGTTCAGTGCTCTATCCATCACTCCACCTCCAGGATCAATAAATTATCTTTATGTCTTGAATAGAGATAGCCAGAAATTGAGAGGGAAGGTGTGGGGGGAGTGGGGGAGAGAAAGAGAGACAACTGCAGCCCTGCTTCACTACTTGTGAAAGAAGAGGAAAGAATACAGAAAGCAGGGTGTGTCCTTCTCCAACTTCTCCTTCACCTCCTCCTCTCCTTCTCCTCCTCCTCCTCCTTCTTCTCCTTCTCCCAACAGCACTGCTCAGATGTGGCTTATGGTGGTGTGGGGGCTGGAACCTGGGACCTTGGAGTCTCAGTGCTTGAGTCTGTTTGCATAAACATTATGCTCTTTCACTCACCCTTTCTTTGCTTGCTTGCTTGCTCTTTTAATTTTTCCTTCTCCTCCTTCTACAAACACCCACCCCCCACTAAATTTCATGCTGGACTACTTTGGCCTCAGGAAAACAGTTTGAGCTACCTCAACTTGAAAACATCAACAAAACAAAACAAAACAAAACCAAAAAGTAAGAAAGAAAAGAAAAAAGAAAGCACATTTCATTCCCCCCTCCCCCCTCTCTCTGCAGCTTGGAAACAACAACAACAACAACAACAACAGTTGAGTGTTGAGGGAAGATAAAAAAGACCATCCCTCCCCAAAGCTGGGACTATCTGCATCTGAATGAAGCCTTTGAAATGATGGTCCACACTGGTGAGATCCAGTTCATTCATTCATTCATTCATTCATTCTCCTTACAAAAACAATGTTTCTAGAAAGGACACACCTCCTGCTCTCCATCTCCCCAACTTGTGGTCAGTGGTCATTTCCCCATGAAAAATAAAATAAATGAATAAAAGAAATTTCTTCCGCGGGGGAGGGGGAACCCGAGGCTACAGACACAGGCGGAGGCAGAGGCGGAGGAGGCAGAGCCATGAACAAGCTCTTTGCTTCCAGCATTGAAATACTAATGAGAGAAAGATGTCAGTCTGTCATCTATGGCATGGAAGTAACATACTCTGGAGTGGGGGTCGGGTTCGGGGGGGGGGGAGTGTTCAGCTCTTGGGACATGATGGGAGAGGAGGACCTAGAGGGGGTTGAAGAGTTATGTGGAAAGATGAGACATGTTGTACATGTACAAACTGCTGTATTTTTCTGTCGACTGTAAACCATAACAACACCCCCCATGAAGGAAGGAAGGAAGGAAGGAAGGAAGGAAAGAAGGAAACAGAGAAAGAGAGAGAGAGAGAGAGAGAGAGAGAGAGAGAGAGAGAAAGGTCTCCTGTAAGCCTGCTGCATACCACCATGCCTCTTCTGGCTAGAGGCCCCAGATGTCCCAAGGCCAAGCACACCACTGTCAAACCAGAAAAGACCAGTGTTCCCATATGCCTATTTCAGTGCCTCTGTTCCTATGATTGAAATATATATACCATTATATATATACATATATATATATTATATCTATTTATCTTTCTCCTCCTCCTCCTTCTCCTCCTCCTCCTCCTCCTTCTTCTTCTTATCCCTCCAGGGTTATTGCTGGGCTCTGTGCCTGCACCATGAATCCACTGCTCCCGGGGGGCCATTTTCCCCCTTTAGTTGCCCTTGTTTATCCTCCTTCTTGCCCCCCACCCCAGCACTGCTCAACTCTCCTTTATGTTGGGGAGTGGAGAATCGAACCTGGTACTTGGGAGACTCAGGCATGAGAGTCTCTGTCATAAACCTATTCCTTTGTTAATGGTGAAAAGTGTGGAAGAGGGTGACCTACCAAAAGATAGGCATATACACAACTCTCTCCTTTCTCTCTCTCTCTCTCTCATACACACACACTCACACATACACACACACTTTTTTGTTCTAAGTCTCATCTCTAATAAAATACTTTGGGGGGGGAAAGGGCATGAGGGAGGGAGAGAGAGAGAGATGGATGAGAGTAACCCAGAAAAATGCAATTACTTTGCATGTGATCAGAAAAGGTTCAGACTAAAATATCATTTTATATTTAAAATGAGAACATCCAAGTTTGTAGGAGACAGCAACAAAGATGAAAATAGGTGGAACTCCACAGATGTTGGTGCGTGTGTGTGTGTGTGTGTGTGTGTGTGTGCGCGCGTGTGCATGTGTGTATAAAGGCCATTTACACATTGACATCCCCCCACACACATAGGCATACACACACAGAAAAGGTGGAGGGATTAGGCCTCTTCTTTCTTTTCTAAGAATTTACCCCTCTCCCCTTTGGGAGGGGTATATAGTTTCCTAAATACACCTACCCCGAGCTCGGAAAAAAATTGATTTTTGAGTAATTAATTAATTGACTGCCTCACTTTAATTCATTGACTGGGCCCCCCCTTCCTCCTCCTCCTCCTCCTCCTCTACCACCACCACTACCATCCCTTTTTAAATTATTTATTTTCTCAGTCTCTCCCTTCTTGCCTTCAGTCCCCTCACCATGTGACACATGCCCTCTGATGGAGGCATCACTAAAACTATCCATTTACATGGTGATAGGGTTCAGGACACAAAGGTTTGTCACTTTATTTTCATTTACTTTTATTTTATTTAAGATTGTACTTATTTTTGAAGCAGAAAGATATGACGGGAGGCAGAAAAAGAGCCAGACATCACTCTGGTACATGTGCTGCCAGGGGTCAAACTCAGGACCTCCTCGTCATTGAAAGTCCAATACTTTATTTATCCACCTCGCGACCTTCTGGACCGCCACAATGTAACTTTTCATTTCATAGGAAGAAATCTAAGAAACCACAGTGAGAACCACTGAGGATGAAAAGAGATGGTGTCTATCTTTCTCTCCCCCTCTCTGTCTTCCCCTCCTCTCTGGATTTCTCTCTGTCCTATCTGACAACAATGACAGCAATAATAACAAAGGTAATGATGAACAACCAGGGCCATACAAACAGGGGGGGGGATGGCCTCTAGGATTAGTACTGTAGGCATGGAACCACAGACATAAACCTGGGTGGGGGGTGGGGGGGGAGAGAAAGGATGCTTAGGTTTACTTTTCCTTTCCTAGAACACTCCCCCTGTGCTGCTGTTGCTGTTGACATTCTAGGAGGGTGTTCACTGCCTGTGAAGAGACTCCCCTGCAGGTGGGGATCCAGAGGCCCAAACCGGGATCCTCAGAACTGGGGTCCGCCAGTCCTTGAGCTTTGCATCAAGAGCTCTTAACCCGCTGTGCTACTGCTGGACTCCCACTAATGTTATGTTTTGACTTTTACCAGAACACTGCTCAGCTCTTGTTTTCTTTACTTTTCTCTTTTCTTTTTTTCTTCTTTTTTTGCCTGTTTGTTTGTATTATGGCTGGAGCTCAGTGCCTGCTTGCACTACAAATCCACTGCTCCTGGAGGTTGTTTTTCCCATTTTTTTGCCCTTGTTGTTACCATTGTTGTTGTTGTTAATGTTATTTTTGTCAATGCTGTCTCAGCTCTTGTTGTTTTATGGAAAAAACAAGACCCTGATTGGGGGAGAGAAGAAATGGGGGGCAGGGGTGGGGGTTTGGTTTATACAAAAGAAGTTGTATAATCTTTGGTTATACAAAAGACCTTCACTTTTTTCCCTGAGGCCTCAAAGTGCCAGTCAGATTCATTCCACAACAGGCCACAAACCAGAGCTGAGTAGTGCTCTGGTTGGTCTCTGTGTGTAGATTTCTCTCTCTCTCTCTCTCTGTCACCAGATGGTGGTTGGGGGGGATATGGTGTCCAGTGATTGAACCTGAGACTTTTGAAACCTCAAGCATGAGCCTCTTTCTATAACCATTATGCTATTTACCCCCACCCCGGCCCTGTAGATTTCTCCTTTCTCACAAATACATAATTTCTTAAGTTTTATTTATAAAATGGAATAAATACAATTTTAAAAGCATTTATTTTTGATTGATTGACTGATTTTCTTTTTTTTAAAATATATATAAACAAGGGCAACAAAACTGAGAGGGGGGAAGAAAAAAAAAGGCCTCCAGGAGCAGTGGAATCCTGGTGCAGGCACCGAGCCCCAGCAATAATTTGGGAGGGCAATATGTATGCGTGTGTGTGTGTGTGTGTATTTTTTTTCCATTGCATACTATGTGTGCCTAACCCAGTGTGCCACGCCACCACCCAACCCCCGACTCTATCTATCTATCTATCTATCTATCTATCTATCTATCTATCATGTATTTTCATTTGAGAGAGGGAGCTGAGGTCTCAGGTGGGATCCCCACAGACCAAGACCAGTTGCCAGAACTCAGCAATATTCTGGACTGTCCCTCCTGCCTTCCCCCCTCCTTTTTTTTTTTTAAATCTACTCTTCAATATAACAATCGGGATACATTGTAAGGGGTTCAGCATAAACTGTAACTTTTCCTTTAAAAGAAAGAAATCCAATAAACCATAGGGAACTCCAAAGGTGTCCTTCCCACACCCCTCTTCTCTCTCTTTCTCTCTCTCTCTCTCTCTCCATAGAGGGACTAACTACCTCGACCCCCCAACACTTACTGTTCCCTCTCCCCCAAACACACTTTAGGGGTAGGCATGTACAGTTTTCTAAATACACCTCCCCCTAGTTCAGAAAGAAAGATTGGGGGGCGGTGCACCCGGTTAAGCACACAGAGAAAGAAATGAAGGAGCCGGGTTCCTGCCTGGGTCCTGCCACCACTGCCCGCACTGCTGCTTCAGTCACTAACCTTTGCTCATGGACTCCCTCCCACCTGGCTCCCTTCCTCCCCCCTCCCCCGTTTCCCTGCCCTCCACGCACTCCCTCCCTCTGTCACTCAGTCACGCACTCAGGAATGCATGTCGGGCTTGGCCGTGTGTGTGTGTGTGTGTGTGTGTGTGTGTGTGTGTGTGTGTGTGTGCGCGCCCTGATCGTGCCGGGGGCCGCCGTCTCGGCGATCCTCCCGGGGTCCCCTGGCGTTCGCCTCCGCCACCGCCGCCACCGCCGCGGGCGGCCTGACTTTCACTTTCTCGGCTCAAGGGGATGAGTGTAGGGTGACCCCTGGCGGCCGCTTCTATATTGCCGCCGCCTCCTCCCGAGTTCTGGCTGAAGAGGCAGAGGGGAGAGATCTGGCTGCGCTTGGCCAGGCGAGAGTTCCAGGAGCCCGGCTGTCAAGCTGGTCTGTCGCGCCCCTGGTGGTCTGTGTGCATACCACTCTCTGGGCGTATGCCGTAGCTGCAGTTTACTAGGGGAGTGAGTGTTGCCGGCCAGGCGACACCGCCGAGGCGCTGCCCGGGCAAGCACGCGGGCAGGCGTCTTGATGCCAGCCGGTCGGGCCGGCCGGAGCCTCCGCCCGCGGAATTGGGTCTGGTCTGGTCTGGGCCGGGCCGGGCCGCGGCGCTGCCCGGGCAGGCGCGCGGGCGGGCGGCTTGAGGCCAGCCGGTCTGACCGGCCGGTCGCCGCCGCCGCCGCCGCGCGTTCGGGACCGGGGCCCGGTGCGGAGAGCCGCTCGTCCTGGGAAGCGGGGCGCGGCCAGAAAGGCGGCCGCCCCCTCGCCCGTCACGCACCGCACGTTCGTGGGGAACCTGGTGCTAAACCATTCGTAGACCACCTGCTTCTGGGTCAGGGTTTCTTACGTAGCAGAGCAGCTCCCTAGCTGCGATCTATTGAAAGTCAGCCCTTGACACAAGGGTTTGTCTCGCTCTCGCTCTCTCCCACCCTCTTGGGGGGGGAGGTGGAGGGGCGGGGTCGGTCCATCCATCCATCCCGTCTGGCCCCTGCCCTGCCCTGCCTTCTCCCATCCATCTCCGCCTGGGCTTACGGGCTCAGGAGGAGGGGGGGGACGTGGCACACTCCGGGAGTGCGGCGGCGCGTTCGCGCAAATGCCCGGCCCGCCGCCAGGCCCTCGCGGGCGCTCTTTCCGCCCGCCCACCCGCTGCCCATGAGGCGGGTGTGGGGGGGTGGCAAAGCGCCTCGAGGCGTCGGTGCGGTGCTCGCGCCCGTCCTCCCAGACCGGCCGTGGGGTCGACCAGCAGCCCGCTCCCGACTCCGGATGGCGGCAGAGTCCGCTGTCGCAGCGCGGCCACCGGATGTATCATAGGGCCGCGGTTGTGGAGGCGGCGGGTCAACCAGCAGTCCCTTGGGACTTGGTCGCTGGCGGAGCGGCTGGAGGGTCGACCATGCGTCTGGATGAAGTCCGCCGTGGCACCCCCGGACACCGGACCACGGACCGCCTTCGTTGTGGAGCCGGTGGGTTGACCATCAGTCCCTTGTGACTTGGTCGCTGGCATAGAGACTCGCGGGTCGACCAGTACTCCCTTGGGACTTGGTCGCTGGCGGAGCAGCTCGCGGGTCGACAGGGCATCTGGATGAAGTCCGCCGTGGCACCCCCGGATCCCGAATCTCAGACTGCCTTCGTTGTGGAGCCGGCGGGTCGACCAGAACTCCCTTGGGACTTAATCACTGGATGAAGTCCGCCTTAGGATCCCAGGATCCCGCCACCGCGCCACCGCGCCACCCCGCCACCCATTTCCTGGACTGCCGCCTTGTGGAGCAGGCAGGTCGACCAGCACTCCCCTGGGACTTAGTCTCTGGCAGAAGAATTTGCGAGTTGGAATGGAAGTCTGAATGATGTTGCACTCTGGCTCCTTGAATCCCCACAGGCTTTCTGGCCTTGGTTGTGGAGCCTCAGGAATGAGGGTCTCTTAGCATAACCATTATCCTCTCTACCCCTGCTCAGCAACACTTTGTATCATTCTGGCCAGAAATTTGCATTGTAAATGAGTGGGTGGGTTGGGGTGGAGTGGAGTGGAGTGTAGTGAAGTGAAGGGTGAAGGGTGGTGGTGAGCTAGAGTGTTGGGGATTCCTCAGAGAAAGGGTACCTGGTAGGTAGCCACCGCCCCCAATTTCCTTTCCCTCACCCCCCCGCCATTTTTTAGTCACTGGATTTATATATCTATATATTTTTATATATGAGCAGAAAAGAAATGTCTGTATATAATATGTATCATGTCTGTCCAAGACCACACACACATTCCTTTAGAAAATAAAACTGGGGGAGGGGAACAACACACATTGCTTGCTTGCTTGCTTGCTTGCTGAATGTATGAATGAATAAAGCTGGGGGTTGTGTGTCACAAAGCCTTATTTCTGCTGTTGTTCCCCCCCCGACCCCGACCCTCCCCCCAGAGTCTGTTACTTCCATGCCATAGATGACAGATGCCATGTATATTTTAACCCAGATTTTATATTTATTTATTTATTTAGGTTGCTTATTCATTTTTGTTATTGATGAATTAATGTTTTACATTTGACATAGACTAGGGCTCTGACACCAGCGGTCTCAAGTACCCCTAGATGGTACTCTGCCTCTACAAAAGCAATTAATTGACCTGTCCATCCATCCATCCACCCATCCAACTATCCATCCAGCTATCCATCCAGCTATCCATCCAGCTATCCATCCATCCATCCATCCATCCATCCATCCATCCATCCATCCATCCACCAGTCAACCAAGCTAAGTACAAAAGGAGATTGCTCCTTGAATGATGAAGACAAACAATGATGCATAGGTAGGTTGCAAATGGGCCAGTTCTGCTGAATAGGGCAGAGGAGCTGAACCAGGGAATGCGTTGGGGGGTGTGGGTGTGGGTGGGGTGAGAAGACAGACAAAGGAGAGAAGCAAAGTGCAGAGGAGAGGAGAGGGGAGAGGATAGTGAGGACAGTAGAGGACAGGAGAGGACAGGAGAGGACAGGAGTGGAGGGGAACTGAGAAACCTACCTGGACAAAGGCAGCCTACAGACATGCAGGTGACAGAGCTGTATATGTCCCTGTGTGTTTCCACTGAGTTAATGTAAATGCACTTTTATTTATTTCTTCATTTATTTATTACCTTGCCACGAGAACTTCTTTTCATTGCTAAAAAAATGTCCCATCAAGGGTACCAGGTGGTGCCACACCCAGTTAAGCACTCATGTTACAAAGCAGGGGGACTGGGCTTCAAGACCCTGGTCCCCACCTGCCTGGGAAAATCTTTACAAGTGGTGCAGAAGTGCTGCAGGTGACTCTCTCTGTGTCTCAAACTCTCTATCCCTCCCTTCCCTCTCAATTCCTGTCTATTTATTCCAATAAATATTCAAGAAAATAGGAAGTAAAAAAAGAAAAAGGAAAAGGAAATATTCCACTACTTCAAAGGGGCTACTCACGACAATGCTTTCCTTGTTAAGATCCTCACAGCATAGCATATGCAGAAAGGCAAAGACGCCATGTATTTTTTAACCCAGTTTTTATATTTATTTTATTCATTTATTTAGGTGCTTATTCATTTTTGTTATTGATGAATTAATGTTTTACATTTGACATAGATTCTGGCTCTGACACCAGTGGTCTCAAGTACCCCTAGATGGTACTCTGCCTCTACAAAATCAATCCATTGACCTGTCCATGCATCCATCCACCCATCAATCTATCCATCCATCCATCCATCCATCCATCCACCAGTCAACCAAGCTAAGTAAAAAATGTGATCTCTGCTGGAATGGTGAGGACAAACCATGATGCATAGGTAGATTGCAAAGGGGCCAATTCGGCTGAATAGGGCAGTGGGGCTGAACCAGGGAATGTGTTGGCGGGTGTGGGTGTGGGTGGGGTGAGCCAGAGACCCTGTGAGCTGGGTCACGTCAGGGGCAGGGAGGGGGTGGAAGGGGTTGCGAACAGCTGTCACTGGAGGACCATCACAAGTGCTGGAGCTGTTGAGCAGGGCACCCGGAAGAGAGGACAGACAAAGGAGAGAAGCAAAGTGCAGAGGAGAGGAGAGGGGAGACGATGGTGAGGACAGCAGAGGACAGGAGTGGAGGGGTCCTGAGAAACCTACCTGGACAAAGGCAGCATACAGACATCCAGGAAGGCAGGCAGGCATGCAGGCAGCTCTGGCCTGGGCTCCCTGGATCCTGGGCGCACCTCCACCTGTCCTCTCTTGGCTGCCCGCCCTGAGGTCCCTAGTCGGTCAGCACTGTCTTCCCATCCTTCCGTCCCTCTGTGCCAGGGCCCAGGCATCTGGGTGCTGTTGCCTGACCTAGTGGCAGGACAGTTGCTCTGCCCAGTGCCAGTGTGGCCAGCACAGACTGCCAGGGGCTAGGACATCACAGAGGGCTCCTGTGGTTGCTAGGCCACGGGGACCCCGTATATCCAGTTGACCAGCGGCCATGATCCCCACCCTGAACTTGTCCTGAGGTGTGGTGGCCAGCCACCAGAGCCAGACCCCCAGGCCAAAGCAAATGCTGGTCGGCCGGGCCAAGGGCCTATGGGCAGATTAGATTGGTGTGTGTCTGGGCATGGGGTTGGCATCTGACAGCCCAGGGCTGGGGACCAAAGTCCGCCAGGCCCCTGTCCCACCATGTGCACTGACACACAGTCTTGCTGACTGACTGACAGTCCCCGCCCCAGAGATACTCACACCAGGTCCCTGGGTGCCCTGAGCTCCCCGTGAGGACTGGTGGGTGCTTGACTGGACACATGCCTCCATAATGGAGGCCTCTATTAATCCCCTTGCCTACTGACAACTGCCCTCCTGTCCCTCCTCCTCCTCCTCCTCCTCTTCTTCCTCCTCCTCTTTCTCCTCCTCCTCCTCCTCCACCTCCTCCTCCTCTTCCTCATCCTCACAGGGACTCACTCAGAGCCTTTGGCCTAGGCAAACCAGGGCTGCTGCTCTGGCTGCTGCAGCTTCTATCCAGTGGATGGGTGCAGGAATCTGTTCCTGTCAGTCCCTAATTCCTGAGACCTTCCATGCCTCCAGCTCCCTCCACTCTCTCTTCCAGAGCCCTCCTCAAGGATGTCCCCTTTCCCTTTGCCCTCTGTCCCCCAGCTCCCCAACTAACATCTACTGTGCGCCTCCCTGCGCTACTTTACTGCCACCCTGCTTCTGCCCTTCAGCCCTGGGGGCCCAGGGCCAGCCCAGCTGCCATCTCACCATCCAGCAGGGGGACATGCCCTAACCCCCTGCCACCACACCCACACACACAGCCCTGCACACACTCACAGGCTCCCCTGCCTGCAGCCTGCCTCTCAAACTGTCTCCTTCTGCCCCCTATCCCCCTTACAGCCTCTGCTACGGACCCCCACAGACACCTGGGCATGAGCAGCGCTGACATGCAAACAGCTCCCCTCGCCCCCACTCCATTTCTCTAAGGTTGTCAAGAGTCTTTTTTTCATGCTGTAGTGGAGGGAGTTGAGACAGTCCAATGTCCTGGGGAGCAAGAACTGCAAACAGTCCATCTACAATGTAACATTTGTGTATCAGGCCGTCCAATCCCTAGTGCACTGTGCAGACTTTTGACTGGCAAAAACACCCCATCTGAGCGTGATATCTGGCTGGGCTAGTGGCTCTTTCTGTGGAGTAGGAGACAGATAGACAGAATTTTCATGTTCAAAACCTGTACTTCCCAGGAGATGGTCATTTGCTACGGTTAAAAAAAAAAAGGCTTTTTATTTATTTTATTTTTTTTCCCCCTGCCTGGGTAACCTGTCTGCTGCCCGTTTCTCGGTGAAAAAAGGGAAAAATCTTTTTTGCAGGGAAATGGACCAAAATGCAGGCAACCCAGCCACACCCACAACCCCCAACACATTCCCTGTTTCAGCCCCTCTGTCCTATTCAGCCGAACTGGCCCCTTTGCAACCTACCTATGCATCCTGGTTTGTCTTCACCATTCAAGGAGAGTTCTCCTTTTGTACTTAGCTTGGTTGACTGGTGTATGGATAGATGGATAGATGGATGGATAGATGGATAGATAGATGGATGGGTGGATGGACAGATAGACAGGTCAATGGATTGGTTTTGTAGAGGCAGAGCACCATCTAGGGGTACGTGATATTGCTGGTGTCAGAGCCGTAGTCTATGTCAAATGTAAAACATTAATTCATCAATCACAAAAATGAATAAGCACCTAAATAAATAAATAAATTAATTAATATAAAAACTGGGTTAAAATATACATGGCGTCTATGCCTTTCTACATATGGTGTACTATGAGGATCTTAACAAGGAAAGCATTGTCCTTAGTAGCCCCATTGAAGTAGTGGAATATTTCATTTTCCTTTTTTTTTTACTTTCTATTTTCTTGATAATTCATTGGAATAAATAGACAGGAATTGAGAGGGAAGGGAGGGATAGAGAGGTTGAGACACAGAGAGAGTCACCTGCAGCACTTCTGCACCACCTGTAAAGATTCCCCCCGACAGGTGGGGACCTGAGTGTTGAAGCCCAGTCCCCCTGCTTTGTAACATGAGTGCTTAACTGGGTGTGGCACCACCTGGTACCCTTGATGGGACACTTTTTTTAGCAATGAAAAGAAATTCTCGTGGCAAGGTAATAAATAAATGAAGAAATAAATAAAAGTGCATTTACATTAACTCAGTGGAAACACACAGGGACATATACATCTCTGTTACCTGTATTACTTATTCATTGATGGATTGATTGCTTCAAGGGGTTATTGCCTCAGCTCAGTCCCTGCGCCATGAATAATCCACAGCTCCTGCACTCCATTTGTTCCCCTTCGCTGCCCTTGTTGCTTGGTCAATGTGGTGGTTAATGTTGCGGTTGTTGTTGTTGTTACTGACCTTGAATCAGACAGAGTGAAAAGGAGAGAGCAGGTGAAATACAGAGTGGGAGAGAAAGATAGAGCCCCTAAAGACCTGCTTCACCCCCTGTAAAGCAACTCCCCTGCAGGTGGGGGTCTGGGCGCCAGACCCCAGAGCCTTCCACCTGTCCCCTCTTTTCATGAGCGCCACAAGCCCTTAACCCTCTGACATACCGCCAAACATCCCTGGATTTACTTTTGAAGGCAATATGACCTGCCTCGTTTTGAATCCTCATTATCCTGAGGGTCAATCCTGGATACAGTGTCATAACACGACACACGGAGATCTCTGGTATCAGAGAGCACCTGTAACAGCAGCTGGGGCTCTAGTGCCAGGGCAGGAGCAACTCCCCATCCAGCCTGCTCGGCGTCCACCTGCCAGCATTTTGGTCATTTTCCCTCCAAAAACGATTTTTCCCTTTTTTCACTGAGAAACAGTCAGCAGACATGTTACCCAGGCAGTGGGGAAAAAAATAAAAAGACTTTTTTTTTTTTTTTTTTTTTAACCATAGTGAATGACCATCTTCTGGGAAGTATAGGTTTTGAACATGAAAACTCTGCCTGTCTGTCTCCTAGTTCACAGAAAGAGCCACTCGCCCAGCCAGATCTCACACTCAGTTGGGGTGTTTTTGCCAGTCAAAGGTTTGCACAGCGCACTAGGGATTGGGCGGCCTGAGACCCAAATGTTACATTGTAGATGGACTGTTTGCAGTTCTTGCTCCCCAGGACATGGGACTGTCTAAACTCCCTCCCCTACAGCATGAAAAAAAGACTCCTGACAACCTTGTAGCAAATGAGGTGGGGGCGAGTGGAGCTGTTTGCATGTCTGCGCTGCTCATGCCCAGGTGCCTGTGGGGGGCCATGGCAGAGGCTGTAAGGGGGTTAAGGGGCAGAAGGAGACTGTTGGAGAGACAGGATGCAGGCAGGGGAGCCCGTGAGTGTTTGCAGGGCTGTGTGTGTGGGTGTGGTGGCAGGGGGTTAGGGCAGGTCCCCCTGCTGGATGGTGAGATGGCAGCTGGGCTGGCCCTGGGCCCCCAGGGCTGAAGGGCAGAAGCAGGGTGGCAGGGAGACACACTGTAGATGTTAGTTGGGGAGCTGGGGGACAAAGGGCAAAGGGAAAGAGGTCATCCTTGAAGAGGGCTATGGACTAGAGAGTCGGGGAAGTTGGAGGCATGGAAGGTCCCAGGAATCAGGGACTGACAGGAACAGATTCCTGCACCCACCCACTGGATAGAAGCTGCAGCAGCCAGAGCAGCAGGCCTGGCTTGCCTAGGCCAAGGGCCCTGAGTGAGTCCCTCTGAGGATGAGGAAGAGGAGGAGGAGGGGGAGGAGGAGGAGGAGGAGGAGGAGGAAGAGAAGGAGGAATAAGAGGAGGAGGAGGAAGAGGGGCAGGAAGGCAGCTGTCAGTAGGCAACAGGATTAATTGAGGCCTCCATTATGGAGGCATGTGTCCAGGCAGGCACACACCAACCCTCAGGGGCAGCTCAGGGCACCCAGAGACCTGGTGTGGGTATCTCTGGGGCAGGGACTATCAGTCAGTCAGCAAGACTGTGTGTCAGCGCACATGGTGGGACAGGGGCCTGGCGGACCTTGGTCCCCAGCCCTCGGCTATCAGATTCCAGCCCCATGCCCAGACACACACCAATCTGCCCATAGCCCCTTGGCCCGGCCGACCTGCACCTGCTTTGGCCTGGGGCTCTGGCTCTGGTGTCTGGCTACCACCCCTCAGGTCAAGTTCAGGGTGGGGGTCATGGCTGCTGGTCAACTGGATGGGCAGGAGACCCATGGCCTAGCAACCACAGGAGCCCTCTGTGATGTCCTAGCCCCTGGCATTCTGTGCTGGCCACACTGGCACTGGGTAGCCCAACTGCCCTGCCACTAGGTCAGCCAGCAGCGCCCAGACACCTGGGCCCTGGCACAGAGGGACGGAAGGATGGGAAGGCAGTGCTGACCGACGAGGAACCTCAGGGCTGGCAGCCAAGAGAAGACAGGTGGAGGTGTGCCCGGGATCCAGGGAGCCCAGGCCAGAGCTGCCTGCATGCCTGCCTGCCTTCCTGGATGTCTGTATGATGCCTTTGTTCAGGTAGGTTTCTCAGGTCCCCTCCACTCCTGTCCTCTCCTGTCCTCTCCTGCCCTCTCCTGTCCTCACTATCCACTCCGCTTGCCTCTCCTCTGCACTTTGCTTCTCTCCTTTATCTGCCCTCTCTTCTGGGAGCCCTGTTGAAGAGCTCCAGCACTTGTGATGGTCCTCCAGTAACAGCTGTTCGCAACCCCTTCCACCCCCTCCCTGCCCCTGACGTGACCCAGCTCACAGGGTCTCCGGCTCACCCCACCCACACCCACACCCCCCAACACATTCACTGGTTCAGCCCCTCTGCCCTATTTAGCCGAACTGGCCCCTTTGCAACCTACCTATGCATCGTTGTTTGTCTTCACCAACCAGGAGAGATCTCCTTTTGTAATTAGCTTGGTTGACTGGTGGATGGATGGATGGATGGATGGATAGCTGGATGGATAGCTGGATGGATGGACAGGTCAATGGATTGGTTTTGTAGAAGCAGAGTACCATCTAGGGGTACTTGAGACCGCTGGTGTCAGAGCCCTAGTCTATTTCAAATGGAAAACATGAATTCATCAATAACAAATATGAATAACCACCTAAATAAATTAATAAATATAAAAACCGAGTTAAAATACATGGCGTCTTTGCCTTTCTGTATATGGAATGCTGTGAGGATCTTAACAAGGAAAGCATTGTCCTGAGTAGCCCCTTTGAAGTAGTGGAATATTTCATTTTCCTTTTTCGTTTTTGACTTTCCATTTTCTTGATCATTTACTTGAATAAATAGACAGGAATTGAGAGGGAAGGGAGGGATAGAGAGTTTGAGACACAGAGAGAGACACCTGTATCACTTCTGCTCCACTTGTAAAGATTTCCCCTGGCAGGTGGGGACCAGGGTCTTGAAGCCCAGTCCTCCTGCATTGTAACATGTGTGCTTAACTGGGTGTGGCACCACCGAGAAAGGAGAAATTTACAGGGCCAGGGTGGGGGTCAATAGCATATGGTTATAGAAAGAGACTCTCATGCCTGAGGTTTCAAAAGTCTCAGGTTCAGTCACTCGACACCATATCCCCCCCAACCACCATCTGGTGACAGAGATAGATTGAGAGAGAGAGAGAGAGAGACAGAGAGTGAGAGAGAAATCTACACACAGAGACCAACCAGAGCACTACTCAGCTCTGGTTTGTGGCCTGTTGTGGAATGAATCTGGCTGGCACTTTGAGGCCTCAGGGGAAAAAGTGAAGGTCTTTTGTATAACCAAAGGTTATACAACTTCTTTTGTATAAATCCAACCCCTACACCTACCCCCCCTTCCCTTCTCCCACCCATCAGGGTCTTGTTTTTTTCCATAAAACAACAAGAGCTGAGACAGCATTGACAAGAATAACATTAACAACAACAACAATGGTAACAACAAGGGCAAAAAAAAATGGGAACAACAACCTTCAGGAGCAGTGGATTTGTAGTGCAAGCAGGCACTGAGCTCCAGCCATAATACAAACAAACAGGCAAAAAAAGAAGAAAGAGAAAAGTAAAGATAACAAGAGCTGAGCAGTGCTCTGGTAAAAATTAAAACATAACATTAGTAGGAGTCTGGCAATAACGCAGCAGGTTAAGTGCACTTGATGCAAAGCTCAAGGACCAGAGGAAGGATCCCGGTTCGAGCCCCAGGATCCCCACCTGCAGGGGAGTCGCTTAACAGGCGGTGAACACCCTCCTAGAATGGCAACAACAGCAACAGCAACAGCAGTGCAGGGGGAGTGTTCTAGGAAAGGAAAAGTAGACCTAAGAGTCCTTCCTCTCCCCCCCCCCGCCCTCCACCCAGGTTTATGTCTGTGGTTCCGTGCCTACAGTACGAATCCACTGCTCCTAGAGGCCATCCCCGCCCCCCCTGCTTTGTATGGCCCTGGTTGTTCATCATTACCGTTGTTATTATTGCTGTCGTTGTTGTCAGATAGGACAGAGAGAAATCCAGAGAGGAGGGGAAGACAGAGAGGGGGAGAGAAAGATAGACACCTTGGGGTGGGGATTAGGAGGGGGCTTGACTGTAGCGCTGTGGTTTGGTAGCACATGGTACAAAGTGCAAGGACCAGGGTGGGCATCACAGGTCGAGAGCCTCTCACATGGCGGTGGGGGTGGGGGGAGGCTCGAAGAAGCGGTGAAGCGGGTCTGCAGGTCTGCTCCCTGCCATGTGTACTTAACCCTCTGCACTACCACCCGGGCCTCCCCAGTCCCTCCATTCTTTCCAGAGAGAGAGAAAGAGACAGAGACAGAGAGAGAGACAGAGAGAGAGACAGAGACAGAGTACAGGGTGTGAGAAAGACATGAAAACAACACACCACTGCCTTTGGAGTTCCATCTCTTTTCTTTTTTTTAATATTTATTTTATTTATTTATTCCCTTTTGTTGCCCTTGTTGTTTTATTGTTGTAGTTATTATTGTTGTTGTTGTTGGATAGGACAGAGAGAAATGGAGAGAGGAGGGGAAGACAGAGAGGAGGAGAGAAAGATAGACACCTGCAGACCTGCTTCACCGCCTGTGAAGCGACTCCCCTGCATTTGGGGAGCCAGGGTTCGAACCAGGACCCTTATGCTGGTCCTTGTGCTTTGCGCCACCTGCGCTTAACCCACTGCGTTACAACCTGACTTCCAGTTCCATCTTTTTTCATCCTCAGTGGTTCTCACTGTGGTTTCTTAAATTTCTTCCTATGAAATGAAAAGTTACATTGTGGTGGTCCAGAAGGTTGCGCGGTGGATAAATAAAGTATTGGACCTTCAACGACGAGGAGGTCCTGAGTTCGACCCCTGGCAGCACAGTACTAGAGTGATGTCTGTCTCTTTCTCTGTCTCCCGTCGTACCTTTCTTCTTCAGAAATAAGTACAATCTTAAATAAAATAAAATTAAATGAAAATAAAGTGACAAACCTTTGTGTCCTGAACCCTATCACCATGTAAATGGATAGTTTTAGTGATGCCTCCATCAGAGGGCATGTGTCACATGGTGTGGGGACTCAAGGCAAGAAGGGAGATAGTGAGAAAATAAATAATTTAAAAAGGGATGGTAGTGGTGGTGGTAGAGGAGGAGGAGGAGGAAGGGGGGGCCCAGTCAATGAATTAAGTGAGGCAGTCAATTAATTAATTACTCAAAAATCAATTTTTTCCGGGCTTGGGGTAGGTGTATTTAGGAAACTATATACCCCTCCCAAAGGGGAGAGGGGTGAAGTCTTAGAAAAGAAAGGAGAGGCCTAATCTCTCCACCTTTTCTGTGTGTGTATGCCTGTGTGTGTGGGGGATGTCAATGTGTAAATGGCCTTTATACACACATGCACACACACACACACACGCACACACACGCACCAACATCTGTGGAGTTCCACCTATTTTCATCTTTGTTGCTGTCTCGTACACTCTTAGATGTTCTCATTTTAAATGTAAAATGATGTTTTAGTGTGAACCTTTTCTGATCACATGCAAAGAAATGGCATTTTTCCGGGTTACTCTCATCCATCTCTCTCTCTCTCTCTCCCTCCCTTCTTCCCTGCCCCCCAAAAGTATTTTATTAGAGATGGGACTTAGAACAAAAAAGTGTGTGTGTGTGTGTGTGTGAGAGAGAGAGAGAGAGAGAGAGAGAGAGAGAGAGAGAAAGAGAGAGAGAGAGGAGAGTGTTGTGTATATGCCTGTCTTTTGGTAGGTCACCCTCTTCCACACTTTTCATCATTAACAAAGTAATAGGTTTATCACAGAGACTCTCATGCCTGAGTCTACCAAGTACCAGGTTCGATTCTCCACCCCCCCAACATAAAGGAGAGTTGAGCAGTGCTGGGGTGGGGGGCAAGAAGGAGGATAAACAAGGGCAACAAAAGGGGGAAAAATGGCCCCTGGGAGCAGTGGATTCATGGTGCAGGCAAGGAGCCCAGCAATAACCCTGGAGGGATAAGAAGAAGAAGAAGGAGGAGGAGGAGGAGGAGGAGGAGGAGGAGAAGGAGGAGAAAGATAAATAGATATAATTTATATATATATATACATATAAATATATACATATATATATATAATGGTATATATATTTCAATCATAGGAACGGAGGCACTGAAATAGGCAGATGGGAACACTGGTCTTTTCTGGTTTGACAGTGGTGTGCTTTGCCTTGGGACATCTGGGGCCTCTAGCCAGAAAAGGCATGGTGGTATGCAGCAGGATCACAGGAGACCTTTCTCCCTCTCTCTCTCTCTCTCTTTCTCTGTTTCCTTCCTTCCTTCCTCCCTCCCTTCCTTCCTTCCTTCCTTCATGGGTGGTGTTGTTAATGGTTTACAGTCGACAGAAAAATACAACAGTTTGTACATGCACAACATGTCTCAGTTTTCCACATAACTCTTCAACCCCCTCTAGGTTCTCCTCTCTCATCATGTCCCAAGAGCTGAACACTCCCCCCCCCCGACCCTGACCCCCACTCCAGAGTCTGTTACTTCCATGCCATAGATGACAGACTGACATCTTTCTCTCATTAGTATTTCAATGCTGGAAGCAAAGAGCTTCTTCATGGCTCCGCCTCCTCTGCCTCTGCCTGAGTCTGTAGCCTTGGGTTCCCCCTTCCCCGCGGAAGAAGTTTCTTTTATTCATTTATTTTATTTTTCATGGGGAAATGACCACTGACAACAAGTTGGGGAGATGGAGAGCAGGAGGTGTGTCCTTTCTAGAAACATTGCTTTTGTAAGGAGAATGAATGAATGAATGAATGAATGAATGAATGAATGAATGAATGAAGGAACTGGATCTCACCAGTGTGGACCATCATTTCAAAGGCTTCATTCAGATGCAGATAGTCCCAGCTTTGGGGCGGGATGGTCTTTTTTATCTTCCCTCAACACTCAACTGTTGTTGTTGTTGTTGTTTCCAAGCTGCAGAGAGAGGGGGGAGGGGGGAATGAAATGTGCTTTCTTTTTTCTTTTCTTTCTTACTTTTTGGTTTTGTTTTGTTTTGTTTTGTTGATGTTTTCAATTTGAGGTAGCTCAAACTGTTTTCCTGAGGCCAAAGTAGTCCAGCATGAAATTTAGTGGGGGGTGGGTGTTTGTAGAAGGAGGAGAAGGAAAAATTAAAAGAGCAAGCAAGCAAGCAAAGAAAGGGTGAGTGAAAGAGCATAATGTTTATGCAAACAGACTCAAGCACTGAGACTCCAAGGTCCCAGGTTCCAGCCCCCACACCGCCATAAGCCACAGCTGAGCAGTGCTGTTGGGAGAAGGAGAAGGAGAAAGAGGAGGAGGAGGAGGAGGAGGAGGAGGAGGAGGAGGAGAGGAGGAGGAGAAGGAGAAGTTGGAGAAGGACACACCCTGCTTTCTGTATTCTTTCCTCTTCTTTCACAAGTAGTGAAGCAGGGCTGCAGGTGTCTCTTTCTCTCCCCCACTCCCCCCACCCCTTCTTTCTCAATTTCTGGCTATCTCTATCCAAGACATAAAGATAATTTATTGATCCGGGAGGTGGCGTGATGGATAGAGCACTGAACTCTCAAGCATGAGGCCCCCGAGTTCAAACCCCCGGTAACATATGTACTGGTGTGATGTCTGGTTCTTTCTGTCTCTTCCTGTCATTCTCATAAATAAATAAATAAATAACAAATAAATAAATAAATAAGGGAGTCAGTCGGGCGTGAGCACAGCAGGTCAAGCGTGAACATGGCACAAAGGGCAAGGACCACGGTGTGAGGATCCTGGTTCAAGCACCAGGCTCCCCACTTGCAGGGGAGTTAGTTGCTTCACAAGCAAGCAGCTGTGAAGCATGTCTGTCTGCAGATGTCTATCTTTCTCTCTGTCTTCCCCTCCTCTCTGCCCCATCCGACAAAGGCGACGAAAATAAACCAAAGACAACAAAAGGGAATAAATAAGTAAATAAATAAAATATTTATAAAGATAATTTGTTTATCTTGAGAGAGAGAGAGATGCACAGCCTTCTCTTCTCCCCTGAAGCCCCACCCCCCAACACACACACACACACACACACACACACACACACAATCTGTTAAGCTTTCTCAGGCATGTAATAGACAATGAATATACTAAAATAGAATCAGACATGAGAGAAAGGGACCCCGGTGATATCAAGATTATGCAAAAGACTTTCATGTATTGGACTCCTCTGAGGTTACTACTTCAGTCAGTCCCTGGTGCCTTCATAAAACCTGCACGTGCAAGACAGGGAATCCTGTTCCTCAGTAGCTGTTGAGATGAACAACAGCCGAAATAAGGCTTTGTGACACACAACCCCCAGCTTTATTCATTCATACATTCAGCAAGCAAGCAAGCAAGCAATGTGTGTTGTTCCCCTCCCCCAGTTTTATTTTCTAAAGGAATGTGTGTGTGGTCTTGGACAGACATGATACATATTATATACAGACATTTCTTTTCTGCTCCATATAGATATATAAATCCAGTGAATAAAAAATGGCGGGGGGGTGAGGGAAAGGAAATTGGGGGCGGTGGATACCTGTTGTTTTTGCCGGGTTAAGTTGTTTTTGACAGGCTGGCTACACGGGCAGGTAACAGACGACCAGGGACTCATGGTTGAGGTGTAGGCAGTATCTCTTTATTCATGCAGGACGCAGCACAATCTAAGATGAGCTAAGTTAAACTCAAAGTACAGTACTGTAAAACTCACAATGCTGTCTTTATATATACTTGCCAAGTAAGGTGGAAACAGGATGTGACATAGAGTTAGTTGGGGATCTGGGGGACAGAGGGCAAGGGGAAAGGGGGCAACCTTGAGGAGGGGTCTGGACTAGAGAGTGGGGGGAGCTGGAGGCATGGAAGGTCCCAGGAACCAGAACTGACAGGAACAGATTCCTGCACCCACCCACTGGATATAAGCTGCAGCGGACAGAGCAGCAGCCATGGCTTGCCTAGGCCAAGGGCCCTGAGTGAGTCCCTCTGAGGATGAGGAAGACGAGGAGGAAGTGGAGGAGGAAGAGCAGGAGGAGGAGGAGGAAGAGGAGGAGGAAGAAGAGGAGGAGGAGGAGGAGGGGCAGGAAGGCAGCTGTCAGTAGTTAATGGGATTAATAAGGCCTCCATTATGGAGGCATGTGTCCAGGCTGGCACCCACCAACATCAGGGGCAGCTCAGGGCACCCAGGAAACTGGTGTGAGTATCTCTGGGCCGGGGACTGTCAGTCAGTCAGCAAGACTGTGTGTCAGTGCACATGGTGGGACAGGGGCCTGGTGGAACTTGGTCCCCAGCCCTGGGCTGTCACATGCCAGCCCCTTGCCCAGACACACACCAATCTGCCAATAGCCCCTTGGTCCAGCCGACCTGCACCAGCTTTTGCCTGGGGCTCTGGCTCTGGTGGCTGGCCACCACCCCTCAGGTCAAGTTCAGGGTGGGGGTCATGGCTGCTGGTCAACTGGATGGGCGGGGTCCCCGTGGCCTAGCAATCACAGGAGCCCTCTGTGATGTCCTACCTCTGGCATTCTGTGTTGGCCATACTGGCACTGGGCAGCCCAAATGCCCTGCCACTAGGTCAGCCAGCAGCGCCCAGACGCCTGGGGACTGGGACAGAGGGAAGGAAGGATGGGAAGACAGTGCTGACCGATGAGGGAACTCAGGAACCTCTGGCAGCCAAGAGAAGACAGGTGGAGCTGTTGCCAGGATCCAGGGAGCGCAGGCCAGAGCTGCCTGCATGCCTGCCTGCCTTCCTGGATTTCTGTATGCTGCCTTTGTCCAGGTAGGTTTCTCAGGTCCCCTCCAATCCTGTCCTCTCCTGTCCTCACCCTACACTCCCCTCTCCTCTCCTCTGCACTTTGCTTCTCTCCTTTGTCTGTCCTCTCTTCTGGGTGCCCTGCTCAACAGCTCCAGCACTTGTGATGGTTCTCTAATGACAGCTGTTCGCAACCCCTTCCACCCCCTCCCTGCCCCTGATGTGACCCAGCTCACAGGGTATCCGGATCACCCCACCCACACCCACACCCCCCAACGCATTCCCTTGTTCAGCCCCTCTGCCCTATTCAGCCGAACTGGCCCCTTTGCAACCTACCTATGCATTGTTGTTTGTCTACACCATTCAAGGAGAGATCTCCTTTTGTACTTAGCTTGGTTGACTGGTGGATGGATGGATGGATGGATGGATGGATAGCTGGATGGATAGCTGGATGGGTGGATTGATGGATGGACAGGTCAATGGATTGGTTTTGTAGATGCAGAGTACCATCTAGGGGTACTTGAGACGGTTGGTGTCAGAGCCCTAGTCTATGTCAAAAGGAAAACTTGAATTCATCAATAACAAAAATGAATAACCACCTAAATAAATAAATAAATATAAAAACTGGGTTAAAAAATACATGGCGTCTATGCCTTTCTGCATATGGTATGCTGTGAGGATCTTAACAAGGAAAGCATTGTCCTGAGTAGCCCCTTTGAAGTAGTGGAATATTTCCTTTTCCTTTTTTTTTTTGACTTTCCATTTTCTTGATTATTTATTGGAATAAAAAGACTGGAATTGAGAGGGAAGGGAGGGATATAGAGTTTGAGACACATAGAGAGAGTCACCTGCAGTACTTCTGCACCACTTGTAAAGATTTCCTCCGGCAGGTGGGGACCAGGGTCTTGAGGCACAGTCCTCCTGCATTGTAACATGAGTGCTTAACTGGGTGTGGCACCACCTGGTACCCTTGATAGGACACTGTTTTTAGCACGGAAAAGAAATTCCCGTGGCAAGGTAATAAATAAATAAATGAAGAAATATATAAAAGAGCATTGAAATTAACTCAGTGGAAACACACAGTCACATATATATCTCTGTTACCTGTATTACTTCTTCATTTATGGATTGATTGCCTCAAGGGGTTTTTGCCACAGCTCAGTGCCTGTGCCACGAATAATCCACAGCTCCTGCACTCCATTTGTTCCCCTTTCGCTGCCCTTGTTGCTTGGTAACTGTGGTGGTTATTGTTGCTGTTGTTCTTACTGACACTTGCATCGGACAGAGAGAAAAGGAGAGAGCAGGGGAAATACAGAGTTGGAGAGAAACATAGAGCCCCTAAAGACCTGCTTCACCCCCTGTAAATCAACTCCCCTGCAGGTGGGGGTCTGTGTGCCACACCCCAGAACCTTCCACCTGTCCCCTCTTTTCGTGAGGGCCACAAGCCCTTAACCCTCTGACATACCGCCAAACCTCCCTGCATTTACTTTTGAAGGCAATATGACCTGCCTAGTTTTGAATCTCATTATCCTGAGGGTCAGTCCTGGAGACAGTGTCATGACATGACACACGGAGATCTCTGGTATCAGAGAGCACCTGGAACAGCATCTGGGGCTCTAGTGCCAGGGTAGGAGAAACTCCCCATCCATCCTCCATGGAGTAAGTCCACCTGCCTGAATTTTGGTCCTTTTCCTTCCAAAAAAGGTTTTTCACTGTTTTCACTGAGAAACAGGCAGCAGACAGGTTACCCAGGCAGGGGGAAAAATAAATAAATAAAAAGCTTTTTTTTTTTTTTTTTTTTTTTTTTTTAACCATAGCAAATGACCATCTTCTGGGAAGTACAGGTTTTGAACCTGAAAACTCTGTCTGTCTGTGTCCTAGTCCACAGAAAGAGCCACTAGCCCAGCCAGATCTCATGCTCAGATGGGGTGTTTTTGCCAGTCAAAAGTCTGCACAGCGCACTAGGGATTGGGCGGCCTGAGACCCAAATGTTGCATTGCAAATGGATTGTTTGCAGTTCTTGCTCCACAGGACAATGGACTTTCTCAACACCCTCCCCTACAGCATGAAAAAAAGGTTCTTGAACAACCATAGAGCAAAGGGAGTAAGGGCTAGTGGAGCTTGTTGCATGTCTGCGCTGCTCATGCCCAGGTGTCTGACTGGGCCGTGGCAGAGGCTGTAAGGGGGCTAGGGGGCAGAAGGAGACTATTTGAGAGGCAGGCTGCAGGCAGGGGAGCCCCTGAGTGTGTGCAGGGCTGTGTGTGTGGGTGTGGTGGCAGGGGGTTAGGGCAGGTCCCCCTGCTGGATGGTGAGATGGCAGCTGGGCTGGCTCTGGGCCCCCAGGGCTGAAGCGCAGAAGCAGGGTGGCAGTAAAGTAGTGCAGGGAGGCACACAGTAGATGTTAGTTGGGGAGCCGGGGGACAGAGGGCAAGGGGAAAGGGGGCATCCTTGAAGAGGGGTCTGGAGTAGAAAGTGGGGGGAGCCAGAGGCATGGAAGGTCCCAGGAACCAGGAATTGACAGGAACAGATTCCTGCACCCACCCACTGGATAGAAGCTGCAGCAGCCAGAGCAGCAGCCCTGGCTTGCATAGGCCAAGGGCCCTGAGTGACTCCCTCTGAGGATGAGGAAGAGAAGGAGGAGGAGGTGGAGTGGGAGGGAGAGGGGCAAACGGCAGCTATCTGTAGGCAACGGGATTAATAGAGGCCTCCATTACGGAGGCATGTGTCCAGGCAGGCACCCACCAATCCTCAGGGGCAGCTCAGGGCACCCAGGGACCTGGTGTGGGTATCTCTGGGGCGGGGACTGTCAGTCAGTCAGCAAGACTGTGTGTCAGTGCACATGGTGGGACAGGGGCCTGGCGGACATTGGTCCCCAGCCCAGGGCTGTCAGATGCCAGCCCCATGCCCAGACACACACCAATCTGCCCATAGCCCCTTGGCCCGGCCGACCTGCACCTGCTTAGGCCTGGGGCTCTGGCTCTTGTGGCTGGCCACCAGCCCTCAAGGTCAAGTTCAGGGTGGGGGTCATGGTTGCTGGTCAACTGGTTATACGGGGTCCCCGTGGCCTAGCAACCACAGGAGCCCTCTGTGATGTCCTAGCCGCTGGCATTCTGTGCTGGCCACACTGGCACTGGGCAGGCCAACTGCCCTGCCACTAGGTCAGCTAGCAGCGCCCAGACGCCTGGGAACTGGCACAGAAGGACGGAAGGATGGGAAGACAGTGCTGACCGAAGAGGGACCTTAGGGCTGGCAGCCAAGAGAAGACAGGTGGAGGTGTGCCCGGGATCCAGGGAGCCCAGGCCAGAGCTGCCTGCATACCTGCCTGCCTTCCTGGATGTCTGTATGCTGCCTTTGTCCAGGTAGGTTTCTCAGGTCCCCTCCACTCCTGTCCTGTCCTGAACCTCTCCTGTCCTCTCCTGTCCACACCATCCTCTCCCCTCTCCTCTCCTCTGCACTTTGCTTATCTCCTTTGTCTGTCTTCTCTTCCGGGTGCCCTGCTCAACAGCTCCAGCACTTGTGGTGGTTCTCCATGACAGGTGGTGTCTGGGCGCCAGAACCCAGACCCTTCCACCTGTCCCCTCTTTTCGTGAGCGCCACAAGCCCTTAACCCTCTGACATACCGCCAAACATCCCTGGATTTACTTTTGAAGGCAATATGACCTGCCTCGTTTTGAATCCTCATTATCCTGAGGGTCAGTCCTGGAGACAGTGTCATGACACGACACATGGAGATCTCTGGTATCAGAGAACACCTGGAACAGCAGCTGGGGCTCTAGATCCAGGGCAGGAACAACTCCCCATCCACCCTCCACGTAGTCCACCTGCCTGCATTTTGGTCCTTTTCCCTCCAAAAAAGATTTTTCCCTTTTTTCACCGAGATACAAGCAGCAGATAGGTTACCCAGGCAGGGGGGGAAAAATAAATAAAAAGCCTTTTTTTTTTTTTTTTTTTTAACCGTAGCAAGTGACCATTTTCTGGGAAGTACAGGTTTTGAACCTGAAAACTTTGTCTGTCTGTCTCCTAGTCCACAGAAAGAGCCACTAGCCCAGCCAGATCTCACGCTCAGATGGGGTGTTTTTGCCAATCAAAAGTCTGCACAGTGCACTAGGGATTGGACGGCCTGGGACCCAAATGTTACATTGTAGATGGACTGTTTGCAGTTCTTGCTCTCCAGGACATTGGACTTTCTCAACTCCCTCCTCTACAGCATGAAAAAAAGACTCTTGACAACCTTAGAGCAAATGGAGTGGGGGCGAGTGGAGCTTGTTGCATGTCTGCGCTGCTCATGCCCAGGTGTCTGTGGGGGGCCATGTCAGAGGCTGTAATGGGGCTAGGGGGCAGAAGGAGACTGTTTGAGAGGCAGGCTGCAGGCAGGGGAGCCTGTGAGTGTGTGCAGGGCTGTGTTTGTGGGTGTGGTGGCAGGGGGTTAGGGCAGGTCCCCCTGCTGGATGGTGAGATGGTAGGTGGTCTGGCCCTGGGCCCCCAGGGCTGAAGGGCAGAAGCAGGGTGGCAGTAAAGTAGCGCAGGGAGGCACACAGTAGATGTTAGTTGGGGAGCTAGGGGACAGAGGGCAAGGGGAAAGGGGGCATCCTTGAGGAGGGGTCTGGAATAGAGAGTGGCGGGAGCTGGAGGTATGGAAGGTCCCAGGAACCAGGGACTGACAGGAACAGATTCCTGCACCCACCCACTGGATAGAAGCTGCAGCAGCCAGAGCAGCAGCCCTGGCTTGCCTAGGCCAAGGGCCCTGAGTGACTCCCTCTGAGGATGAGGAAGAGAAGGAGGAGGAGGTGGAGGGGGAGGAAGAGGGGCAGGACGGCAGCTATCAGTAGGCAATGGGATTAATAGAGGCCTAAATTACGGAGGCATGTGTCCAGGCAGGCACCCACCAATCCTCAGGGGCAGCTCAGGGCACCCAGGGACCTGGTGTGGGTATCTCTGGGGCGGAGACTGTCAGTCAGTCAGCAAGACTGTGTGTCAGTGCACATGGTGGGACAGGGGCCTGGCGGACATTGGTCCCCAGCCCAGGGCTGTCAGATGCCAGCCCCATGCCCAGACACACACCAATCTGCCCATAGCCCCTTGGCCCGGCCGACCTGCACCTGCTTTGGCCTGGGGCTCTGGCTCTTGTGGCTGGCCACCAGCCCTCAAGGTCAAGTTCAGGGTGGGGGTCATGGCTGCTGGTCAACTGGTTATACAAGGTCCCCGTGGCCTAGCAACCACAGGAGCCCTCTGTGATGTCCTAGCCCCTGGCATTCTGTGCTGGCCACACTGGCACTGGGCAGCCCAAATGCCCTGCCACTAGGTCAGCTAGCAGCGCCCAGATGCCTGGGAACTGGCACAGAGGGACGGAAGGATGGGAAGACAGTGCTGACCGACGAGGGACCTTAGGGCTGGCAGCCAAGACAAGGCAGGTGGAGGTGTGCCCAGGATCCAGTGAGCCCAGGCGAGAGCTGCCTGCATACCTGCCTGCCTTCCTGGATGTCTGTATGCTGCCTTTGTCCAGGTAGGTTTCTCAGGTCCCCTCCACTCCTGTCCTGTCCTGAACCTCTCCTGTCCTCTCCTGTCCACAACATCCTCTCCCCTCTCCTCTCCTCTGCACTTTGCTTATCTCCTTTGTCTGTCTTCTCTTCCGGGTGCCCTGCTCAACAGCTCCAGCACTTGTGGTGGTTCTCCAGTGACAGCTGTTCACAACCCCTTCCACCCCCTCCCTGCCCCTGACGTGACCCAGCTCACAGGGTCTCCGGCTCACCCCACCCACACCCACACCCGCCAACACATTTTCTGGTTCAGCCCCTCTGCCCTATTCAGCCGAACTGGCCCCTTTTCAATCTACCTATGAATCGTGGTTTGACCTCACCATTCAAGCAGAGATCTCCTTTTCTACTTAGCTTGGTTGACTGGTGGATGGATGGATGGATGGATGGATGGATGGATGGATGGATGGATGGATAGATTGATGGGTGGATGGATGCATGGACAGGTCAATGGATTGGTTTTGTAGAGGCAGAGTACCATCTAGGGGTACATGAGACTGCTGGTGTCAGACCCAGAGTCTATGTCAAATGTAAAACATTAATTCATCAATAACAAAAATGAATAAGCACCTAAATAAATAAATAAATAAAAAATATAAAAACTGGGTTAAAAAATACATGGCGTCTTTGCCTTTCTGCATATGGTATGCTGTGAGGATCTTAACAAGGAAAGCATTGTCCTGAGTAGCCCCTTTGAAGTAGTGGAATATTTCCTTTTCCTTTTTCTTTTTTTACTTCCTATTTTCTTGAATATTTATTGGAATAAATAGACAGGAATTGAGAGGGAAGGGAGGGATAGAGAGTTTGAGACACAGAGAGAGTCACCTGCAGTACTTCTGCACCACTTGTAAAGATTTCCCCCGGCAGGTGGGGACCTGGGTCTTGAAGCCCAGTCCCCCTGCATTGTAACATGAGTGCTTAACTGGGTGTGGCACGACCTGGTACCCTTGATGGGACACTTTTTTTAGCAATGAAAAGAAATTCTCGTGGCATGGTAATAAATAAATGAAGAAATAAATAAAAGTGCATTTACATTAACTCTGTGGAAACACACAGGGACATTTACATCTCTGTTACCTGTATTACTTATTCAGTTATGGATTGATTGCCTCAAGGGGTTATTGCCTCAGCTCAGTGCCTGAGCCACGAATAATCCACAGCTCCTGCACTCCATTTGTTCCCCTTTCGCTGCCCTTGGTGCTTGGTCACTGTGGTGGTTATTGTTGTGGTTGTGGTTGTTGTTACTGACCGGGCAACAGACAGAGAGAAAAGGAGAGAACAGGGGAAATACAGAGTGGGAGAGAAAGATAGAGCCCCTAAAGACCTGCTTCACGCCCTGTAAAGCGACTCCCCTGCAGGTGGGGGTCTGGGCGCCAGAACCCAGACCCTTCCACCTGTCCCCTCTTTTCGTGAGTGCCACAAGCCCTTAACCCTCTGACATACCGCCAAACATCCCTTGATTTACTTTTGAAGGCAATATGACCTGCCTCGTTTTGAATCCTCATTATCCAGAGGGTCAGTCCTGGAGACAGTGTCATGACACGACACACGTAGATCTCTGGTATCAGAGAACACCTGGAACAGCAGCTGGGGCTCTAATTCGAGGGCAGGAGCAACTCCCCATCCACCCTCCACGTAGTCCACATGCCTGCATTTTGGCCTTTTCCCTCCAAAAAAGATTTTTGCCTTTTTTCACCGAGAAACAGGCAGCAGACAGGTTACCCAGGCAGGGGGGAAAAAATAAATAAAAAGCTTTTTTTTTTTTTTTTTTTTAAACCGTAGCAAGTGACCATCTTCTGGGAAGTACAGGTTTTGAACCTGAAAACTCTGTCTGTCTGTCTCCTAGTCCACAGAAAGAGCCACTAGCCCAGCCAGATCTCACGCTCAGATGGGGTGTTTTTGCCAATCAAAAGTCTGCACAGTGCACTAGGGATTGGACAGCCTGAGACCCAAATGTTACATTGTAGATGGACTGTTTGCAGTTCTTGCTTCCCTGGACATTGGACTTTCTCAACTACCTCCTCTACAGCATGAAAAACGGACTCTTGACAACCTTAGAGCAAATGGAGTGGGTGCGAGTGGAGCTTGTTGCATGTCTGCGCTGCTCATGCCCAGGTGTCTGTGGGGGGCCGTGGCAGAGGCTGTAATGGGGCTAGGGTGCAGAAGGAGACTGTTTGAGAGGCAGGCTGCAGGCAGGTGAGCCTGTGAGTGTGTGCAGGGCTGTGTTTGTGGGTGTGGTGTCAGGGGGTTAGGGCAGGTCCCCCTGCTGGATGGTGAGATGGCAGCTGGTCTGGCCCTAGGCCCCCAGGGCTGAAGGGCAGAAGCAGGTTGGCAGTAAAGTAGCGCAGGGAGGCACACAGTAGATGTTAGTTGGGGAGCTGGGGGACAGAGGGCAAGGGGAAAGGGGGCATCCTTGAGGAGGGGTCTGGAATAGAGAGTGGCGGGAGCTGGAGGCATGGAAGGTCCCAGGAACCAGGGACTGACAGGAACAGATTCCTGCACCCACCCACTGGATAGAAGCTGCAGCAGCCAGAGCAGCAGCCCTGGCTTGCCTAGGCCAAGGGCCCTGAGTGACTCCCTCTGAGGATGAGGAAGAGAAGGAGGAGGAGGTGGAGGGGGAGGAAGAGGGGCAGGACGGCAGCTATCAGTAGGCAACGGGATTAATAGAGGCCTCCATTATGGAGGCATGTGTCCAGGCAGGCACCCACCAATCCTCAGGGGCAGTTCAGGGCACCCAGGGACCTGGTGTGGGTATCTCTGGGGCGGGGACTGTCAGTCAGCAAGACTGTGTGTCAGTGCACATGGTGGGACAGGGGCCTGGTGGACATTGGTCCCCAGCCCAGGGCTGTCAGATGCCAGCCCCATGCCCAGACACACACCAATCTACCCATAGCCCCTTGGCCCGGCCGACCTGCACCTGCTTTGGCCTGGGGCTCTGGCTCTTGTGGCTGGCCACCAGCCCTCAAGGTCAAGTTCAGGGTGGGGGTCATGGCTGCTGGTCAACTGGTTATACGGGGTCCCCGTGGCCTAGCAACCACAGGAGCCCTCTGTGATGTCCTAGCCCCTGGCATTCTGTGCTGGCCACACTGGCACTGGGCAGCCCAACTGCCCTGCCACTAGGTCAGCTAGCAGCGCCCAGATGCCTGGGAACTGGCACAGAGGGACAGAAGGATGGGAAGACAGTGCTGACCGACGAGGGACCTTAGGGCTGGCAGCCAAGAAAAGGCAGGTGGAGGTGTGCCCGGGATCCAGAGAGCCCAGGCCAGAGCTGCCTGCATACCTGCCTGCCTTCCTGGATGTCTGTATGCTGCCTTTGTCCAGGTAGGTTTCTCAGGTCCCCTCCACTCCTGTCCTCTCCTGAACCTCTCCTGTCCTCTCCTGTCCACACCATCCTCTCCCCTCTCCTCTCCTCTGCACTTTGCTTATCTCCTTTGTCTGTCTTCTCTACCGGGTGCCCTGCTCAACTGCTTCAGCACTTGTGGTGGTTCTCCAGTGACAGCTGTTCACAACCCCTTCCACCCCCTCCCTGCCCCTGACGTGACCCAGCTCACAGGGTCTCCGGCTCACCCAACCCACACCCACTCCCGCCAACACATTTTCTGGTTCAGCCCCTCTGCCCTATTCAGCCGAACTGGCCCCTTTGCAATCTACCTATGCATCGTGGTTTGACCTCACCATTCAAGGAGAGATCTCCTTTTCTACTTAGCTTTGTTGACTGGTGGATGGATGGATGGATGGATGGATAGATTGATGGGTGGATGGATGCATGGACATGTCAATGGATTGGTTTTGTAGAGGCAGAGTACCATCTAGGGGTACATGAGACTGCTGGTGTCAGAGCCAGAGTCTATGTCAAATGTAAAACATTAATTCATCAATAACAAAAATGAATAAGCACCTAAATAAATAAATAAATAAATAAATAAATATAAAAACTGGGTTAAAAAATACATGGCGTCTTTGCCTTTCTGCATATGGTATGCTGTGAGGATCTTAACAAGGAAAGCATTGTCCTGAGTAGCCCCTTTGAAGTAGTGGAATATTTCCTTTTCCTTTTTCTTTTTTTACTTCCTATTTTCTTGAATATTTATTGGAATAAATAGACAGGAATTGAGTGGGAAGGGAGGGATAGAGAGTTTGAGACACAGAGAGAGTCACCTGCAGCACTTCTGCACCACTTGTAAAGATTTCCCCCGGCAGGTGGGGACCTGGGTCTTGAAGCCCAGTCCCCCTGCATTGTAACATGAGTGCTTAACTGGGTGTGGCACGACCTGGTACCCTTGATGGGACACTTTTTTTAGCAATGAAAAGAAATTCTCGTGGCATGGTAATAAATAAATGAAGAAATAAATAAATGTGTATTTACATTAACTCTGTGGAAACACACAGGGACATTTACATCTCTGTTACCTGTATTACTTATTCAGTTATGGATTGATTGCCTCAAGGGGTTATTGCCTCAGCTCAGTGCCTGAGCCACGAATAATCCACAGCTCCTGCACTCCATTTGTTCCCCTCTTGCTGCCCTTGGTGCTTGGTCACTGTGGTGGTTATTGTTGTGGTTGTGGTTGTTGTTACTGACCTGGCAACAGACAGAGAGAAAAGGAGAGAACAGGGGAAATACAGAGTGGGAGAGAAAGATAGAGCCCCTAAAGACCTGCTTCACCCCCTGTAAAGCGACTACCCTGCAGGTGGGGGTCTGGGCGCCAGAACCCAGACCCTTCCACCTGTCCCCTCTTTTCGTGAGTGCCACAAGCCCTTAACCCTCTGACATACTGCCAAACATCCCTGGATTTACTTTTGAAGGCAATATGACCTGCCTCGTTTTGAATCCTCATTATCCTGAGGGTCAGTCCTGGAGACAGTGTTATGACACGACACACGGAGATCTCTGGTATCAGAGAACACCTGGAACAGCAGCTGGGGCACTAGTTCCAGGGCAGGAGCACCTCCCCATCCACCCTCCAAGTAGTCCACCTGCCTGCATTTTGGTCCTTTTCCCTCCAAAAAAGATTTTTCCCTTTTTTCACCGAGAAACAGGCAGCAGACCGGTTACCCAGGCAGGGGGGAAAAAATAAATAAAAAGCCTTTTTTTTTTTTTTTTTTAACCGTAGCAAGTGACCATTTTCTGGGAAGTACAGGTTTTGAAACTGAAAACTCTGTCTGTCTGTCTCCTAGTCCACAGAAAGAGCCACTAGCCCAGCCAGATCTCACGCTCAGATGGGGTGTTTTTGCCAATCAAAAGTCTACACAGTGCACTAGGGATTGGACGGCCTGAGACCCAAATGTTACATTGTAGATGTACTGATTGCAGTTCTTGCTCCCCAGGACATTGGACTTTCTCAACTCCCTCCTCTACAGCATGAAAAAAAGACTCTTGACAACCTTAGAGCAACTGGAGTGGGGGCGAGTGGAGCTTGTTGAATGTCTGTGCTGCTCATGCCCAGGTGTCTGTGGGGGGCCGTGGCAGAGGCTGTAATGGGGCTAGGGGGCAGAAGGAGACTGTTTGAGCGGCAGGCTGCAGGCAGGGGAGCCTGTGAGTGTGTGCAGGGCTGTGTGTGTGGGTTTGGTGGCAGGGGGTTAGGGCAGGTCCCCCTGCTGGATGGTGAGATGGCAGCTGGTCTGGCCCTGGGACCCCAGGGCTGAAGGGCAGAGGCAGGGTTGCAGTAAAGTAGCGCAGGGAGGCACACAGTAGATGTTAGTTGGGGAGCTGGGGTACAGAGGGCAAGGGGAAACGGGGCATCCTTTAGGAGGGGTCTGGAATACAGAGTGGCGGGAGCTGGAGGCAAGGAAGGTCCCAGGAACCAGGGACTGACAGGAACAGATTCCTGCACCCACCCACTGGATAGAAGCTGCAGCAGCCAGAGCAGCAGCCCTGGCTTGCCTAGGCCAAGGGCCCTGAGTGACTCCCTCTGTGGATGAGGAAGAGAAGGAGGAGGAGGTGGAGGGGGAGGAAGAGGGGCAGGAGGGTAGCTATCAGTAGGCAACGGGATTAATAGAGGCCTCCATTACTGAGGGATGTGTCCAGGCAGGCACCCACTAATCCTCAGGGGCAGCTCAGGGCACCCAGGGACCTGGTGTGGGTATCTCTGAGGCGGAGACTGTCAGTCAGTCAGCAAGACTGTGTGTCAGTCCACATGGTATAACAGAGGCCTGGCGGACATTGGTCCCCAGCCCAGGACTGTCAGATGCCAGCCCCATGCCCAGACACACACCAATCTGCCCATAGCCCCTTGGCCTGGCCGACCAGCACCTGCTTTGGCCTGGGGCTCTGGCTCTGGTGGCTGGCCACCACCCCTCAGGTCAAGTTCAGCGTGGGGGTCATGGCTCCTGTCAACTGGATGGGCGGGGTCCCCGTGGCCTAGCAACCACAGGAGCCCTCTGTGATGTCCTAGCCCCGCGCAATCTGTGCTGGCCACACTGGCACTTGGCAGCCCAACTGCCATGCCACTAGGTCAGGCAACAGCGCCCTGAAGCCTGGGCCCTGGCACAGAGGGACGGTAGGATGGGAAGTCAGTGCTGACCGACGAGGGACCTCAGGGCTGGCAGCCAAGAGAAGACAGGTGGAGGTGCACCCGGGATCCAGGGAGCCCAGGCCAGAGCTGCCTGCATGCCTGCCTGCCTTCCTGGATGTCTGTATGCTGCCATTGTCCAGGTAGGTTTCTCAGGTCCCCTCCAATCCTGTCCTCTCCTGTCCTCTCCTGTCCTCACCATCCTCTCCCCTCTCCTCTCCTCCGCACTTTGCTTCTCTCCTTTGTCTGTCCTCTCTTCCAGGTGCACTGCTCACAAGCTCCAGCACTTGTGATGGTTCTCCAGTGACAGCTGTTCGCAACCCCTTCCACCCCCTGCCTGCCCCTAATGTGACCCAGCTCACAGGGTCTCCGGCTCACCCCACCCACACCCACACCCGCCAACACATTCCCTGGTTCAGCACCTCTGCCCTATTCAGCCGAACTGGCCCCTTTGCAATCTACCTATGCATCGTGGTTTGTCCTCACCATTCAAGCAGATATCTCCTTTTCTACTTAGCTTGGTTGACTGGTGGATGGATGAATGGATGGATGGATGGATAGATGGATGGATGGATGGATAGATTGATGGGTGCATGGATGCATGGACAGGTCAATGGATTGGTTTTGTAGAGGCAGAGTACCATCTAGGGGTACTTGAGACCGCTGGTGTCAGAGCCAGAGTCTATGTCAAATGTAAAACATTAATTCATCAATAACAAAAATGAATAAGCACCTAAATAAATAAATAAATAAATAAATATAAAAACTGGGTTAAAAAATACATGGCGTCTTTGCCTTTCTGCATATGGTATGCTGTGAGGATCTTAACAAGGAAAGCATTGTCCTGAGTAGCCCTTTGAAGTAGTGGAATATTTCCTTTTCCTTTTTCTTTTTTTACTTTCTGTTTTCTTGATTATTTATTGGAATAAATAGACAGGAATTGAGAGGGAAGGGAGGGATAGAGAGTTTGAGACACAGAGAGAGTCACGTGCAGCACTTCTGCACCACTTGTAAAGATTTCCCCCGGCAGGTGTGGACCTGGGTCTTGAAGCCCAGTCCCCCTGCATTGTAACATGAGTGCTTAACTGGGTGTGGCACGACCTGGTACCCTTGATGGGACACTTTTTTTAGCAATGAAAAGAAATTCTCGTGGCAAGGTAATATATAAATGAAGAAATAAACAAAAGTGCATTTACATTAACTCTGTGGAAACACACAGGGACATTTACATCTCTGTTACCTGTATTACTTATTCAGTTATGGATTGATTGCCTCAAGGGATTATTGCCTCAGCTCAGTGCCTGCGCCACGAATAATCCACAGCTCCTGCACTCCATTTGTTCCCCTTTCGCTGCCCTTGGTGCTTGGTCACTGTGGTGGTTATTGTTGTGGTTGTGGTTGTTGTTACTGACCTGGCAACAGACAGAGAGAAAAGGAGAGAACAGGGGAAATACAGAGTGGGAGAGAAAGATAGAGCCCCTAAAGACCTGCTTCACCCCCTGTAAAGCGACTCCCCTGCAGGTGGGGGTCTGGGCGCCAGAACCCAGACCCTTCCACCTGTCCCCTCTTTTCATGAGCGCCACAAGCCATTAACCCTCTGACATACCGCCAAACATCCCTGGATTTACTTTTGAAGGCAATATGACCTACCTCGTTTTGAATCCTCATTATCCTGATGGTCAGTCCTGGAGACAGTGTCATGACACGACACACGGAAATCTCTGGTATCAGAGAACACCTGGAACAGCAGCTGGGGCTCTAGTTCCAGGGCAGGAGCAACTCCCCATCCACCCTCCAAGTAGTCCACCTGCCTGCATTTTGGTCCTTTTCCCTCCAAAAAAGATTTTTACCTTTTTTCACCAAGAAACAGGCAGCAGACAGGTTACCCAGGCAGGGGGGAAAAAATAAATAAAAAGGCTTTTTTTTTTTTTTTAACCGTAGCAAGTGACCATCTTCTGGGAAGTACAGGTTCTGAACCTGAAAACTGTCTGTCTTTCTCCTAGTCCACAGAAAGAGCCACAAGCCCAGCCAGATCTCACGCTCAGATGGGGTGTTTTTGCCAATCAAAAGTCTGCACAGTGCACTAGGGATTGGACGGCCTGAGACCCAAATGTTACATTGTAGATGGACTGTTTGAAGTTCTTGCTCTCCAGGACATTGGACTTTCTCAACTCCCTCCTCTACAGCATGAAAAAAAGACTCTTGACAACCTTAGAGCAAATGGAGTGGGGGCGAGTGGAGCTTGTTGCATGTCTGTGCTGCTCATGCCCAGGTGTCTGTGGGGGGCCGTGTCAGAGGCTCTAATGGGGCTAGGGGGCAGAAGGAGACTGTTTGAGAGGCAGGCTGCAGGCAGGGGAGCCTGTGAGTGTGTGCAGGGCTGTGTGTGTGGGTGTAGTGGCAGGGGGTTAGGGCAGGTCCCCCTGCTGGATGGTGAGATGGCAGCTGGTCTGGCCCTGGGCCCCGAGGGCTGAAGGGCAGAAGCAGGGTGGCAGTAAAGTAGCGCAGGGAGGCACACAGTAGATGTTAGTTGGGGAGCTGGGGGACAGAGGGCAAGGGGAAAGGGGGCATCCTTGAGGAGGGGTCTGGAATAGAGAGTGGCGGGAGCTGGAGGCATGGAAGGTCCCAGGAACCAGGGACTGACAGGAACAGATTCCTGCACCTACCACTGTATAGAAGCTGCAGCAGCCAGAGCAGCAGCCCTGGCTTGCCTAGGCCAAGGGCCCTGAGTGACTTCCTCTGAGGATGAGGAAGAGAAGGAGGAGGAGGTGGAGGGGGAGGAAGAGGGGCAGGAGGGCAGCTATCAGTAGGCAACGGGATTAATAGAGGCCTCCATTATGGAGGCATGTGTCCAGGCAGGCACCCACCAATTCTCAGGGGCAGCTCAGGGCACCCAGGGACCTGGTGTGGGTATCTCTGGGGCTGGGACTGTCAGTCAGTCAGCAAGACTGTGCGTCAGTGCACATGGTGGGACAGGGGCCTGGCGGATATTGGTCCCCAGCCCTGGGCTGTCAAAGGCCAGCCCCTTGCCCAGACACACACCAATCTGCCCATAGCCCCTTGGCCCGGCTGACCTGCACCTGCTTTGGCCTGGGGCTCTGGCTCTTGTGGCTGGCCACCAGCCCTCAAGGTCAAGTTCAGGGTTGGGGTCATGGCTGCTGGTCAACTGGATGGACGGGGTCCCCGTGGCCTAGCAACCACAGGAGCTCTCTGTGATGTCCTAGCCCCTGGCATTCTGTGCTGGCCACCCTGGCACTGGGCAGCCCAACTGCCCTGAAACGAGGTCAGCTAGCAGCGCCAGACACCTGGGAACTGGCACAGAGGGACGGAAGGATGGGAAGACAGTGCTGACCGACGAGGGACCTTAGGGCTGGCAGCCAAGTGAAGACAGGTGTAGGTGTGCCCGGGATCCAGAGAGTTCAGGCCAGAGGTGCCTGCATACCTGCCTGCATTCCTGGATGTCTGTATGCTGCCTTTGTCCAGGTAGGTTTCTCAGGTCCCCTCCACTCCTGTCCTCTCCTGAACCTCTCCTGTCCTGTCCTGTCCACACCATCCTCTCCCCTCTCCTCTCCTCTGCACTTTGCTTATCTCCTTTGTCTCTCTTCTCTTCCGGGTGCCCTGCTCAACAGCTCTAGCACTTGTGGTGGTTCTCCAGTGACAGCTGTTCACAACCCCTGCCACCCCCTCCCTGCCCCTGACGTGACCCAGCTCACAGGGTCTCCGGCTCACCCCACCCACACCCACACCCGCCAACACATTCCCTGGTTCAGCCCCTCTGCCCTATTCAGCCGAACTGGCCCCTTTGCAATCTACCTATGCATCATGGTTTGTCCTCACCATTCAAGCAGAAATCTCCTTTTCTACTTAGCTTGGTTGACTGGTGGAAGGATGAATGGATGGATGGATGGATAGATGGATGGATAGATGGATAGATTGATGGGTGGATGGATGCATGGACAGGTCAATGGATTGGTTTTGTAGAGGCAGAGTACCATCTAGGGGTACTTGAGACCACTGGTGTCAGAGCCAGAGTCTATGTCAAATGTAAAACATTAATTCATCAATAACAAAAATGAATAAGCACCTAAATAAATAAATAAATAAATAAATATAAACACTGGGTTAAAAAATACATGGCGTCTTTGCCTTTCTGCATATGGTATGCTGTGAGGATCTTAACAAGGAAAGCATTGTCCTGAGTAGCCCTTTGAAGTAGTGGAATATTTCCTTTTCCTTTTTCTTTTTTTACTTTCTGTTTTCTTGATTATTTATTGGAATAAATAGACAGGAATTGAGAGGGAAGGGAGGGATAGAGAGTTTGAGACACAGAGAGAGTCACGTGCAGCACTTCTGCACCACTTGTAAAGATTTCCCCCGGCAGGTGTGGACCTGGGTCTTGAAGCCCAGTCCCCCTGCATTGTAACATGAGTGCTTAACTGGGTGTGGCACGACCTGGTACCCTTGATGGGACACTTTTTTTAGCAATGAAAAGAAATTCTCGTGGCAAGGTAATATATAAATGAAGAAATAAACAAAAGTGCATTTACATTAACTCTGTGGAAACACACAGGGACATTTACATCTCTGTTACCTGTATTACTTATTCAGTTATGGATTGATTGCCTCAAGGGATTATTGCCTCAGCTCAGTGCCTGCGCCACGAATAATCCACAGCTCCTGCACTCCATTTGTTCCCCTTTCGCTGCCCTTGGTGCTTGGTCACTGTGGTGGTTATTGTTGTGGTTGTGGTTGTTGTTACTGACCTGGCAACAGACAGAGAGAAAAGGAGAGAACAGGGGAAATACAGAGTGGGAGAGAAAGATAGAGCCCCTAAAGACCTGCTTCACCCCCTGTAAAGCGACTCCCCTGCAGGTGGGGGTCTGGTCGCCAGAACCCAGACCCTTCCACCTGTCCCCTCTTTTCATGAGCGCCACAAGCCATTAACCCTCTGACATACCGCCAAACATCCCTGGATTTACTTTTGAAGGCAATATGACCTACCTCGTTTTGAATCCTCATTATCCTGATGGTCAGTCCTGGAGACAGTGTCATGACACGACACACGGAAATCTCTGGTATCAGAGAACACCTGGAACAGCAGCTGGGGCTCTAGTTCCAGGGCAGGAGCAACTCCCCATCCACCCTCCAAGTAGTCCACCTGCCTGCATTTTGGTCCTTTTCCCTCCAAAAAAGATTTTTACCTTTTTTCACCAAGAAACAGGCAGCAGACAGGTTACCCAGGCAGGGGGGAAAAAATAAATAAAAAAGCTTTTTTTTTTTTTTTAACCGTAGCAAGTGACCATCTTCTGGGAAGTACAGGTTCTGAACCTGAAAACTGTCTGTCTTTCTCCTAGTCCACAGAAAGAGCCACTAGCCCAGCCAGATCTCACGCTCAGATGGGGTGTTTTTGCCAATCAAAAGTCTGCACAGTGCACTAGGGATTGGACGGCCTGAGACCCAAATGTTACATTGTAGATGGACTGTTTGAAGTTCTTGCTCTCCAGGACATTGGACTTTCTCAACTCCCTCCTCTACAGCATGAAAAAAAGACTCTTGACAACCTTAGAGCAAATGGAGTGGGGGCGAGTGGAGCTTGTTGCATGTCTGTGCTGCTCATGCCCAGGTGTCTGTGGGGGGCCGTGTCAGAGGCTCTAATGGGGCTAGGGGGCAGAAGGAGACTGTTTGAGAGGCAGGCTGCAGGCAGGGGAGCCTGTGAGTGTGTGCAGGGCTGTGTGTGTGGGTGTAGTGGCAGGAGGTTAGGGCAGGTCCCCCTGCTGGATGGTGAGATGGCAGCTGGTCTGGCCCTGGGCCCCGAGGGCTGAAGGGCAGAAGCAGGGTGGCAGTAAAGTAGCGCAGGGAGGCACACAGTAGATGTTAGTTGGGGAGCTGGGGGACAGAGGGCAAGGGGAAAGGGGGCATCCTTGAGGAGGGGTCTGGAATAGAGAGTGGCGGGAGCTGGAGGCATGGAAGGTCCCAGGAACCAGGGACTGACAGGAACAGATTCCTGCACCTACCACTGTATAGAAGCTGCAGCAGCCAGAGCAGCAGCCCTGGCTTGCCTAGGCCAAGGGCCCTGAGTGACTTCCTCTGAGGATGAGGAAGAGAAGGAGGAGGAGGTGGAGGGGGAGGAAGAGGGGCAGGAGGGCAGCTATCAGTAGGCAACGGGATTAATAGAGGCCTCCATTATGGAGGCATGTGTCCAGGCAGGCACCCACCAATTCTCAGGGGCAGCTCAGGGCACCCAGGGACCTGGTGTGGGTATCCCTGGGGCTGGGACTGTCAGTCAGTCAGCAAGACTGTGCGTCAGTGCACATGGTGGGACAGGGGCCTGGCGGATATTGGTCCCCAGCCCTGGGCTGTCAAAGGCCAGCCCCTTGCCCAGACACACACCAATCTGCCCATAGCCCCTTGGCCCGGCTGACCTGCACCTGCTTTGGCCTGGGGCTCTGGCTCTTGTGGCTGGCCACCAGCCCTCAAGGTCAAGTTCAGGGTTGGGGTCATGGCTGCTGGTCAACTGGATGGACGGGGTCCCCGTGGCCTAGCAACCACAGGAGCTCTCTGTGATGTCCTAGCCCCTGGCATTCTGTGCTGGCCACCCTGGCACTGGGCAGCCCAACTGCCCTGAAACGAGGTCAGCTAGCAGCGCCAGACACCTGGGAACTGGCACAGAGGGACGGAAGGATGGGAAGACAGTGCTGACCGACGAGGGACCTTAGGGCTGGCAGCCAAGTGAAGACAGGTGTAGGTGTGCCCGGGATCCAGAGAGTTCAGGCCAGAGGTGCCTGCATACCTGCCTGCATTCCTGGATGTCTGTATGCTGCCTTTGTCCAGGTAGGTTTCTCAGGTCCCCTCCACTCCTGTCCTCTCCTGAACCTCTCCTGTCCTGTCCTGTCCACACCATCCTCTCCCCTCTCCTCTCCTCTGCACTTTGCTTATCTCCTTTGTCTGTCTTCTCTTCCGGGTGCCCTGCTCAACAGCTCTAGCACTTGTGGTGGTTCTCCAGTGACAGCTGTTCACAACCCCTGCCACCCCCTCCCTGCCCCTGACGTGACCCAGCTCACAGGGTCTCCGGCTCACCCCACCCACACCCACACCCGCCAACACATTCCCTGGTTCAGCCCCTCTGCCCTATTCAGCCGAACTGGCCCCTTTGCAATCTACCTATGCATCATGGTTTGTCCTCACCATTCAAGCAGAAATCTCCTTTTCTACTTAGCTTGGTTGACTGGTGGAAGGATGAATGGATGGATGGATGGATAGATGGATGGATGGATGGATAGATTGATGGGTGGATGGATGCATGGACAGGTCAATGGATTGGTTTTGTAGAGGCAGAGTACCATCTAGGGGTACTTGAGACCACTGGTGTCAGAGCCAGAGTCTATGTCAAATGTAAAACATTAATTCATCAATAACAAAAATGAATAAGCACCTAAATAAATAAATAAATAAATAACTATAAAAACTGGGTTAAAAAATACATGGCGTCTTTGCCTTTCTGCATATGGTATGCTGTGAGGATCTTAACAAGGAAAGCATTGTCCTGAGTAGCCCTTTGAAGTAGTGGAATATTTCCTTTTCCTTTTTCTTTTTTTACTTTCTGTTTTCTTGATTATTTATTGGAATAAATAGACAGGAATTGAGAGGGAAGGGAGGGATAGAGAGTTTGAGACACAGAGAGAGTCACCTGCAGCACTTCTGCACCACTTGTAAAGATTTCCCCCGGCAGGTGGGGACCTGGATCTTGAAGCCCAGTCCCCCTGCATTGTAACATGAGTGCTTAACTGGGTGTGGCACGACCTGGTACCCTTGATGGGACACTTTTTTTAGCAATGAAAAGAAATTCTCGTGGCAAGGTAATAAATAAATGAAGAAATAAACTTGGAAACACACAGGGACATTTACATCTCTGTTACCTGTATTACTTAATCAGTTATGGATTGATTGCCTCAAGGGATTATTGCCTCAGCTCAGTGCCTGCGCCACGAATAATCCACAGCTCCTGCACTCCATTTGTTCCCCTTTTGCTGCCCTTGGTGCTTGGTCACTGTGGTGGTTATTGTTGTGGTTGTGGTTGTTGTTACTGACCTGGCAACAGACAGAGAGAAAAGGAGAGAACAGGGGAAATACAGAGTGGGAGAGAAAGATAGAGCCCCTAAAGACCTGCTTCACCCCCTGTAAAGCGACTCCCCTGCAGGTGGGGGTCTGGGCGCCAGAACCCAGACCCTTCCACCTGTCCCCTCTTTTCATGAGCGCCACAAGCCCTTAACCCTCTGACATACCGCCAAACATCCCTGGATTTACTTTTGAAGGCAATATGACCTACCTCGTTTTGAATCCTCATTATCCTGAAGGTCAGTCCTAGAGACAGTGTCATGACACGACACACGGAAATCTCTGGTATCAGAGAACACCTGGAACAGCAGCTGGGGCTCTAGTTCCAGGGCAGGAGCAACTCCCCATCCACCCTCCAAGTAGTCCACCTGCCTGCATTTTGGTCCTTTTCCCTCCAAAAAAGATTTTTCCCTTTTTTCACCAAGAAACAGGCAGCAGACAGGTTACCCAGGCAGGGGGGAAAAATAAATAAAAAGGCTTTTTTTTTTTTTTTAACCGTAGCAAGTGACCATCTTCTGGGAAGTACAGGTTCTGAACCTGAAAACTGTCTGTCTTTCTCCTAGTCCACAGAAAGAGCCACTAGCCCAGCCAGATCTCACGCTCAGATGGGGTGTTTTTGCCAATCAAAAGTCTGCACAGTGCACTAGGGATTGGACGGCCTGAGACCCAAATGTTACATTGTAGATGGACTGTTTGAAGTTCTTGCTCTCCAGGACATTGGACTTTCTCAACTCCCTCCTCTACAGCATGAAAAAAAGACTCTTGACAACCTTAGAGCAAATGGATTGGGGGCGAGTGGAGCTTGTTGCATGTCTGCGCTGCTCATGCCCAGGTGTCTGTGGGGGGCCGTGTCAGAGGCTGTAATGGGGCTAGGGGGCAGAAGGAGACTGTTTGAGAGGCAGGCTGCAGGCAGGGGAGCCTGTGAGTGTGTGCAGGGCCATGTGTGTGGGTGTGGTGGCAGGGGGTTAGGGCAGGTCCCCCTGCTGGATGGTGAGATGGCAGCTGGTCTGGCCCTGGGCCCCCTGGGCTGAAGGGCAGAAGCAGGGTGGCAGTAAAGTAGCGCAGGGAGGCACACAGTAGATGTTAGTTGGGGAGCTGGGGGACAGAGGGCAAGGGGAAAGGGGGCATCCTTGAGGAGGGGTCTGGAATAGAGAGTGGCGGGAGCTGGAGGCATGGAAGGTCCCAGGAACCAGGGACTGACAGGAACAGATTCCTGCACCTACCACTGTATAGAAGCTGCAGCAGCCAGAGCAGCAGCCCTGGCTTGCCTAGGCCAAGGGCCCTGAGTGACTTCCTCTGAGGATGTGGAAGAGAAGGAGGAGGAGGTGGAGGGGTAGGAAGAGGGGCAGGAGGGCAGCTATCAGTAGGCAACGGGATTAATAGAGGCCTCCATTATGGAGGCATGTGTCCAGGCAGGCACCCACCAATCCTCAGGGGCAGCTCAGGGCACCCAGGGACCTGGTGTGGGTATCCCTGGGGCTGGGACTGTCAGTCAGTCAGCAAGACTGTGCGTCAGTGCACATGGTGGGACAGGGGCCTGGCGGATATTGGTCCCCAGCCCTGGGCTGTCAAAGGCCAGCCCCTTGCCCAGACACACACCAATCTGCCCATAGCCCCTTGGCCCGGCTGACCTGCACCTGCTTTGGCCTGGGGCTCTGGCTCTTGTGGCTGGCCACCAGCCCTCAAGGTCAAGTTCAGGGTTGGGGTCATGGCTGCTGGTCAACTGGATGGACGGGGTCCCCGTGGCCTAGCAACCACAGGAGCTCTCTGTGATGTCCTAGCCCCTGGCATTCTGTGCTGGCCACCCTGGCACTGGGCAGCCCAACTGCCCTGAAACGAGGTCAGCTAGCAGCGCCAGACACCTGGGAACTGGCACAGAGGGACGGAAGGATGGGAAGACAGTGCTGACCGACGAGGGACCTTAGGGCTGGCAGCCAAGTGAAGACAGGTGTAGGTGTGCCCGGGATCCAGAGAGTTCAGGCCAGAGGTGCCTGCATACCTGCCTGCATTCCTGGATGTCTGTATGCTGCCTTTGTCCAGGTAGGTTTCTCAGGTCCCCTCCACTCCTGTCCTCTCCTGAACCTCTCCTGTCCTGTCCTGTCCACACCATCCTCTCCCCTCTCCTCTCCTCTGCACTTTGCTTATCTCCTTTGTCTGTCTTCTCTTCCGGGTGCCCTGCTCAACAGCTCTAGCACTTGTGGTGGTTCTCCAGTGACAGCTGTTCACAACCCCTGCCACCCCCTCCCTGCCCCTGACGTGACCCAGCTCACAGGGTCTCCGGCTCACCCCACCCACACCCACACCCGCCAACACATTCCCTGGTTCAGCCCCTCTGCCCTATTCAGCCGAACTGGCCCCTTTGCAATCTACCTATGCATCATGGTTTGTCCTCACCATTCAAGCAGAAATCTCCTTTTCTACTTAGCTTGGTTGACTGGTGGAAGGATGAATGGATGGATGGATGGATAGATGGATGTATGGATGGATAGATTGATGGGTGGATGGATGCATGGACAGGTCAATGGATTGGTTTTGTAGAGGCAGAGTACCATCTAGGGGTACTTGAGACCACTGGTGTCAGAGCCAGAGTCTATGTCAAATGTAAAACACTAATTCATCAATAACAAAAATGAATAAGCACCTAAATAAATAAATAAATAAATAAATATAAAAACTGGGTTAAAAATACATGGCGTCTTTGCCTTTCTGCATATGGTATGCTGTGAGGATCTTAACAAGGAAAGCATTGTCCTGAGTAGCCCTTTGAAGTAGTGGAATATTTCCTTTTCCTTTTTATTTTTTTACTTTCTGTTTTCTTGATTATTTAATGGAATAAATAGACAGGAATTGAGAGGGAAGGGAGGGATAGAGAGTTTGAGACACAGAGAGACACAGAGAGAGTCACCTGCAGCACTTCTGCACCACTTGTAAAGATTTCCCCCGGCAGGTGGTGACCTGGATCTTTAAGCCCAGTCCCCCTGCATTGTAACATGAGTGCTTAACTGGGTGTGGCACACCTGGTACCCTTGATGGGACACTTTTTTTAGCAATGAAAAGAAATTCTCGTGGCAAGGTAATAAATAAATGAAGAAATAAACTTGGAAACACACAGGGACATTTACATCTCTGTTACCTGTATTACTTAATCAGTTATGGATTGATTGCCTCAAGGGATTATTGCCTCAGCTCAGTGCCTGCGCCACGAATAATCCACAGCTCCTGCACTCCATTTGTTCCCCTTTTGCTGCCCTTGGTGCTTGGTCACTGTGGTGGTTATTGTTGTGGTTGTGGTTGTTGTTACTGACCTGGCAACAGACAGAGAGAAAAGGAGAGAACAGGGGAAATACAGAGTGGGAGAGAAAGATAGAGCCCCTAAAGACCTGCTTCACCCCCTGTAAAGCGACTCCCCTGCAGGTGGGGGTCTGGGCGCCAGAACCCAGACCCTTCCACCTGTCCCCTCTTTTCATGAGCGCCACAAGCCCTTAACCCTCTGACATACCGCCAAACATCCCTGGATTTACTTTTGAAGGCAATATGACCTACCTCGTTTTGAATCCTCATTATCCTGATGGTCAGTCCTGGAGACAGTGTCATGACACGACACACGGAAATCTCTGGTATCAGAGAACACCTGGAACAGCAGCTGGGGCTCTAGTTCCAGGGCAGGAGCAACTCCCCATCCACCCTCCAAGTAGTCCACCTGCCTGCATTTTGGTCCTTTTCCCTCCAAAAAAGATTTTTCCCTTTTTTCACCAAGAAACAGGCAGCAGACAGGTTACCCAGGCAGGGGGGAAAAATAAATAAAAAGCCTTTTTTTTTTTTAACCGTAGCAAGTGACCATCTTCTGGGAAGTACAGGTTCTGAACCTGAAAACTGTCTGTCTTTCTCCTAGTCCACAGAAAGAGCCACTAGCCCAGCCAGATCTCACGCTCAGATGGGGTGTTTTTGCCAATCAAAAGTCTGCACAGTGCACTAGGGATTGGACGGCCTGAGACCCAAATGTTACATTGTAGATGGACTGTTTGAAGTTCTTGCTCTCCAGGACATTGGACTTTCTCAACTCCCTCCTCTACAGCATGAAAAAAAGACTCTTGACAACCTTAGAGCAAATGGAGTGGGGGCGAGTGGAGCTTGTTGCATGTCTGCGCTGCTCATGCACAGGTGTCTGTGGGGGGCCGTGTCAGAGGCTGTAATGGGGCTAGGGGGCAGAAGGAGACTGTTTGAGAGGCAGGCTGCAGGCAGGGGAGCCTGTGAGTGTGTGCAGGGCTGTGTGTGTGGGTGTAGTGGCAGGGGGTTAGGGCAGGTCCCCCTGCTGGATGGTGAGATGGCAGCTGGGCTGGCCCTGGGCCCCCAGGGCTGAAGGGCAGAAGCAGGGTGGCAGTAAAGTAGCGCAGGGAGGCACACAGTAGATGTTAGTTGGGGAGCTGGGGGACAGAGGGCAAGGGGAAAGGGGGCATCCTTGAGGAGGGGGCTGGAATAGAGAGTGGCGGGAGCTGGAGGCATGGAAGGTCCCAGGAACCAGGGACTGACAGGAACAGATTCCTGCACCCACCCACTGGATAGAAGCTGCAGCAGCCAGAGCAGCAGCCCTGGCTTGCCTAGGCCAAGGGCCCTGAGTGACTCCCTCTGTGGATGAGGAAGAGAAGGAGGAGGAGGTGGAGGGGGAGGAAGAGGGGCAGGAGGGTAGCTATCAGTAGGCAACGGGATTAATAGAGGCCTCCATTACTGAGGGATGTGTCCAGGCAGGCACCCACCAATCCTCAGGGGCAGCTCAGGGCACCCAGGGACCTGGTGTGGGTATCTCTGAGGCGGAGACTGTCAGTCAGTCAGCAAGACTGTGTGTCAGTCCACATGGTATAACAGAGGCCTGGCGGACATTGGTCCCCAGCCCAGGACTGTCAGATGCCAGCCCCATGCCCAGACACACACCAATCTGCCCATAGCCCCTTGGCCTGGCCGACCAGCACCTGCTTTGGCCTGGGGCTCTGGCTCTGGTGGCTGGCCACCACCCCTCAGGTCAAGTTCAGCGTGGGGGTCATGGCTCCTGTCAACTGGATGGGCGGGTCCCCGTGGCCTAGCAACCACAGGAGCCCTCTGTGATGTCCTAGCCCCTGGCAATCTGTGCTGGCCACACTGGCACTTGGCAGCCCAACTGCCATGCCACTAGGTCAGGCAACAGCGCCCTGAAGCCTGGGCCCTGGCACAGAGGGACGGTAGGATGGGAAGTCAGTGCTGACCGACGAGGGACCTCAGGGCTTGCAGCCAAGAGAAGACAGGTGGAGGTGCGCCCGGGATCCAGGGAGCCCAGGCCAGAGCTGCCTGCATGCCTGCCTGCCTTCCTGGATGTCTGTATGCTGCCATTGTCCAGGTAGGTTTCTCAGGTCCCCTCCAATCCTGTCCTCTCCTGTCCTCTCCTGTCCTCACCATCCTCTCCCCTCTCCTCTCCTCCGCACTTTGCTTCTCTCCTTTGTCTGTCCTCTCTTCCAGGTGCACTGCTCACAAGCTCCAGCACTTGTGATGGTTCTCCAGTGACAGCTGTTCGCAACCCCTTTCACCCCCTGCCTGCCCCTAATGTGACCCAGCTCACAGGGTCTCCGGCTCACCCCACCCACACCCACACCCGCCAACACATTCCCTGGTTCAGCACCTCTGCCCTATTCAGCCGAACTGGCCCCTTTGCAATCTACCTATGCATCGTGGTTAGTCCTCACCATTCAAGCAGAAATCTCCTTTTCTACTTAGCTTGGTTGACTGGTGGATGGATGAATGGATGGATGGATGGATAGATGGATGGATGGATGGATAGATTGATGGGTGGATGGATGCATGGACAGGTCAATGGATTGGTTTTGTAGAGGCAGAGTACCATCTAGGGGTACTTGAGACCACTGGTGTCAGAGCCAAAGTCTATGTCAAATGTAAAACATTAATTCATCAATAACAAAAATGAATAAGCACCTAAATAAATAAATAAATAAATAAATATAAACACTGGGTTAAAAAATACATGGCGTCTTTGCCTTTCTGCATATGGTATGCTGTGAGGATCTTAACAAGGAAAGCATTGTCCTGAGTAGCCCTTTGAAGTAGTGGAATATTTCCTTTTCCTTTTTCTTTTTTTACTTTCTGTTTTCTTGATTATTTATTGGAATAAATAGACAGGAATTGAGAGGGAAGGGAGGGATAGAGAGTTTGAGACACAGAGAGAGTCACCTGCAGCACTTCTGCACCACTTGTAAAGATTTCCCCCGGCAGGTGTGGACCTGGGTCTTGAAGCCCAGTCCCCCTGCATTGTAACATGAGTGCTTAACTGGGTGTGGCACGACCTGGTACCCTTGATGGGACACTTTTTTTAGCAATGAAAAGAAATTCTCGTGGCAAGGTAATATATAAATGAAGAAATAAACAAAAGTGCATTTACATTGACTCTGTGGAAACACACAGGGACATTTACATCTCTGTTACCTGTATTACTTATTCAGTTATGGATTGATTGCCTCAAGGGATTATTGCCTCAGCTCAGTGCCTGCGCCACGAATAATCCACAGCTCCTGCACTCCATTTGTTCCCCTTTCGCTGCCCTTGGTGCTTGGTCACTGTGGTGGTTATTGTTGTGGTTGTGGTTGTTGTTACTGACCTGGCAACAGACAGAGAGAAAAAGAGAGAACAGGGGAAATACAGAGTGGGAGAGAAAGATAGAGCCCCTAAAGACCTGCTTCACCCCCTGTAAAGCGACTCCCCTGCAGGTGGGGGTCTGGGCGCCAGAACCCAGACCCTTCCACCTGTCCCCTCTTTTCATGAGCGCCACAAGCCCTTAACCCTCTGACATACCGCCAAACATTCCTGGATTTACTTTTGAAGGCAATATGACCTACCTCGTTTTGAATCCTCATTATCCTGATGGTCAGTCCTGGAGACAGTGTCATGACACGACACACGGAAATCTCTGGTATCAGAGAACACCTGGAACAGCAGCTGGGGCTCTAGTTCCAGGGCAGGAGCAACTCCCCATCCACCCTCCAAGTAGTCCACCTGCATGCATTTTGGTGCTTTTCCGTCCAAAAAAGATTTTTCCCTTTTTTCACCAAGAAACAGGCAGCAGACAGGTTACCCAGGCAGGGGGGAAAAAATAAATAAAAAGGCTTTTTTTTTTTTTTTTTTTAACCGTAGCAAGTGACCATCTTCTGGGAAGTACAGGTTCTGAACCTGAAAACTCTGTCTGTCTTTCTCCTAGTCCACAGAAAGAGCCACTAGCCCAGCCAGATCTCACGCTCAGATGGGGTGTTTTTGCCAATCAAAAGTCTGCACAGTGCACTAGGGATTGGACGGCCTGAGACCCAAATGTTACATTGTAGATGGACTGTTTGCAGTTCTTGCTCTCCAGGACATTGGACTTTCTCAACTCCCTCCTCTACAGCATGAAAAAAAGACTCTTGACATCCTTAGAGCAAATGGAGTGGGGGCGAGTGGAGCTTGTTGCATGTCTGCGCTGCTCATGCCCAGGTGTCTGTGGGGGGCCGTGTCAGAGGCTGTAATGGGGCTAGGGGGCAGAAGGAGACTGTTTGAGAGGCAGGCTGCAGGCAGGGGAGCCTGTGAGTGTGTGCAGGGCCATGTGTGTGGGTGTGGTGGCAGGGGGTTAGGGCAGGTCCCCCTGCTGGATGGTGAGATGGCAGCTGGTCTGGCCCTGGGCCCCCAGGGCTGAAGGGCAGAAGCAGGGTGGCAGTAAAGTAGCGCAGGGAGGCACACAGTAGATGTTAGTTGGGGAGCTGGGGGACAGAGGGCAAGGGGAAAGGGGGCATCCTTGAGGAGGGGTCTGGAATAGAGAGTGGCGGAAGCTGGAGGCATGGAAGGTCCCAGGAACCAGGGACTGACAGGAACAGATTCCTGCCCCTACCACTGTATAGAAGCTGCAGCAGCCAGAGCAGCAGCCCTGGCTTGCCTAGGCCAAGGGCCCTGAGTGACTTCCTCTGAGGATGAGGAAGAGAAGGAGGAGGAGGTGGAGGGGGAGGAAGAGGGGCAGGAGGGCAGCTATCAGTAGGCAACGGGATTAATAGAGGCCTCCATTATGGAGGCATGTGTCCAGGCAGGCACCCACCAATCCTCAGGGGCAGCTCAGGGCACCCAGGGACCTGGTGTGGGTATCTCTGGGGCTGGGACTGTCAGTCAGTCAGCAAGACTGTGCGTCAGTGCACATGGTGGGACAGGGGCCTGGCGGACATTGGTCCCCATCCCTGGGCTGTCAAAGGCCAGCCCCTTGCCCAGACACACACCAATCTGCCCATAGTCCCTTGGCCCGGCTGACCTGCACCTGCTTTGGCCTGGGGCTCTGGCTCTTGTGGCTGGCCACCAGCCCTCAAGGTAAAGTTCAGGGTGGGGGTCATGGCTGCTGGTCAACTGGATGGACGGGGTCCCCGTGGCCTAGCAACCACAGGAGCTCTCTGTGATGTCCTAGCCCCTGGCATTCTGTGCTGGCCACCCTGGCACTGGGCAGCCCAACTGCCCTGCCACTAGGTCAGCTAGCAGCGCCCAGACACCTGGGAACTGGCACAGAGGGACGGAAGGATGGGAAGACAGTGCTGACTGACGAGGGACCTTAGGGCTGGCAGCCAAGTGAAGACAGGTGGAGGTGTGCCCGGGATCCAGAGAGTTCAGGCCAGAGGTGCCTGCATACCTGCCTGCATTCCTGGATGTCTGTATGCTGCCTTTGTCCAGGTAGGTTTCTCAGGTCCCCTCCACTCCTGTCCTCTCCTGAACCTCTCCTGTCCTGTCCTGTCCACACCATCCTCTCCCCTCTCCTCTCCTCTCCTCTGCACTTTGCTTATCTCCTTTGTCTGTCTACTCTTCCGGGTGCCCTGCTCAACAGCTCTAGCACTTGTGGTGGTTCTCCAGTGACAGCTGTTCACAACCCCTGCCACCCCCTCCCTGCCCCTGACGTGACCCAGCTCACAGGGTCTCCGGCTCACCCCACCCACACCCACACCCGCCAACACATTCCCTGGTTCAGCCCCTCTGCCCTATTCAGCCGAACTGGCCCCTTTGCAATCTACCTATGCATCGTGGTTTGTCCTCACCATTCAAGCAGAAATCTCCTTTTCTACTTAGCTTGGTTGACTGGTGGAAGGATGAATGGATGGATGGATGGATAGATGGATGTATGGATATATAGATTGATGGGTGGATGGATGCATGGACAGGTCAATGGATTGGTTTTGTAGAGGCAGAGTACCATCTAGGGGTACTTGAGACCACTGGTGTCAGAGCCAGAGTCTATGTCAAATGTAAAACATTAATTCATCAATAACAAAAATGAATAAGCACCTAAATAAATAAATAAATAAATAACTATAAAAACAGGGTTAAAAAATACATGGCGTCTTTGCCTTTCTGCATATGGTATGCTGTGAGGATCTTAACAAGAAAAGCATTGTCCTGAGTAGCCCTTTGAAGTAGTGGAATATTTCCTTTTCCTTTTTCTTTTTTTACTTTCTGTTTTCTTGATTATTTATTGGAATAAATAGACAGGAATTGAGAGGGAAGGGAGGGATAGAGAGTTTGAGACACAGAGAGAGTCACCTGCAGCACTTCTGCACCACTTGTAAAGATTTCCCCCGGCAGGTGGGGACCTGGATCTTGAAGCCCAGTCCCCCTGCATTGCAACATGAGTGCTTAACTTGGTGTGGCACGACCTGGTACCCTTGATGGGACACTTTTTTTAGCAATGAAAAGAAATTTTCGTGGCAAGGTAATATATAAATGAAGAAATAAACAAAAGTGCATTTACATTAACTCTGTGGAAACACACAGGGACATTTACATCTCTGTTACCTGTATTACTTATTCAGTTATGGATTAATTGCCTCAAGGGATTATTGCCTCAGCTCAGTGCCTGCGACACGAATAATCCACAGCTCCTGCACTCCATTTGTTCCCCTTTTGCTGCCCTTGGTGCTTGGTCACTGTGGTGGTTATTGTTGTGGTTGTGGTTTTTGTTACTGACCTGGCAACAGACAGAGAGAAAAGGAGAGAACAGGGGAAATACAGAGTGGGAGAGAAAGATAGAACCCCGAAAGACCTGTTTCACCCCCTGTAAAGCGACTCCCCTGCAGGTGGGGGTCTGGGCACCTGAACCCAGACCCTTCCACCTGTCCCCTCTTTTCATGAGCGCCACAAGCCCTTAACCCTCTGACATACCGCCAAACATCCCTGGATTTACTTTTGAAGGCAATATGACCTGCCTCGTTTTGAATCCTCATTATCCTGAGGGTCAATCCTGGAGACAGTGTCATAACACTACACACGGATATCTCTGGTATCAGAGAACACCTGGAACAGCAGCTGGGGCTCTAGTTCCAGGGCAGGAGCAACTCCCCATCCACCCTCCAAGTAGTCCACCTGCCTGCATTTTGGTCCTTTTCCCTCCAAAATAGATTTTTCCCTTTTTTCACCGAGAAACAGGCAGCAGACAGGTTACCCAGGCAGGGGGGAAAAAATAAATGAAGAGCCTTTTTTTTTTTTTTTTTTTTTTTTTTTTTTAACCGAAGCAAGTGACCATCTTCTGGGAAGTACAGGTTTTGAACCTGAAAACTCTGTCTGAGTGTCTCCTAGTCCACAGAAAGAGCCACTATCCCAGCCAGATCTCACGCTCAGATGGGGTGTTTTTGCCAATCAAAAGTCTGCACAGTGCACTAGGGATTGGACGGCCTGAGACCCAAATGTTACATTGTAGATGGACTGTTTGCAGTTCTTGCTCCCCAGGACATTGGACTTTCTCAACTCCCTCCCCTACAGCATGAAAAATAGACTCTTGACAACCTTGGAGCAACTGGAGTGGGGGCAAGGGGAGCTGTTTGCATGTCTGCGCTGCTCATGCCCAGGTGTCTGTGGGGGTCCGTGGCAGAGGCTGTAAGGGGGCTAGGGGGCAGAAGGAGACTGTTTGAGAGGCAGGCTGCAGGCAGGGGAGCCTGTGAGTGTGTGCAGGGCTGTGTGTGTGGGTGTGGTGGCAGGGGTTTTTGGGCAGGTCCCCCTGCTGGATGGTGAGATGGCAGCTGGGCTGGCCCTTGGCCCTCAGGGCTGAAGGGCAGAAGCAGTGTGGCAGTAAAGTAGCGCAGGGAGGAACACAGTAGATGTTTGTTGGGAGCTGGGGGACAGAGGGTAAGGGGAAAGGGGGCATCCTGGAGGAGGGGTCAGGACTAGAGCGTGGGGGCAGCTGGAGGCATGGAAGGTCCCAGGAATCAGGGACTGACAGGAACAGATTCCTACACCCCCCCACTGGATAGAAGCTGCAGAAGCCAGAGCAGCAGCCCTGACTTGCCTAGGCCAAGGGCCCTGAGTGAGTCCCTCTGAGGATGAGGAAGAGGAGGAGGGGGTGGAGGAGGAGGAGGAGGAAGAGGAGGAGGAAGAGGAGGAAGAGGAGGAGGAAGAACAGGAGGAGTAGGAGGAGGCAGAGGAGGAGGAGGAGGGGCAGGAGGGCAGCTGTCAGTAGGCAACGGGATTAATAGAGGCCTCGATTAAGGAGGCATGTGTCCAGGCAGGCACCCACCAACCCTCAGGGGCAGCTCAGGGCACCCAGGGACTTGGTGTAGGTATCTCTGGGGCAGGGACTGTCAGTCATTCAGCAAGACTGTGTGTCAGTGCACATGGTGGGACAGATGCCTGGCGGACCTTGATCCCCCGTCCTGGACTGTCAGATGCCAGCCCCATGCCCAGACACACATCAATCTGCCCATAGCCCCTTGGCCCGGCCGACCAGCACCTGCTTTGGCCTGGGACTCTGGCTCTGGTGGTTGGCCACCACCCCTCAGGTCAAGTTCAGCGTGGGGGTCATGGCTGCTGGTCAACTGTATGGGCGGTGTCCCCGTGGCCTAGCAACCACAGGAGCCCTCTGTGATGTCCTAGCCCCTGGCAATGTGTGCTGGCCACACTGGCACTGGGCAGCCCAACTGCCCTGCCACTAGATCAGGCAACAGCCTGGGCCCTGGCACAGAGGGACGGAAAGATGGGAAGACAGTGCTGACCGAAGAGGGACCTCAGGGCTGGCAGCCAATAGAAGACAGGTGGAGGTGCGCCCGGGATCCAGGGCGCCCAGGCCAGAGCTGCCTCCATGCCTGCCTGCCTTCCTGGATGTCTGTATGCTGCCTTTGTCCAGGTAGATTTCTCATGGCCCCTTCAATGCTGTCCTCTCATGTCCTCACCATCCTCTCCCCTCTCCTCTCCTCCGCACTTTTCTTCTCTCCTTTGTCTGTCCTCTCTTCCAGGTGCCCTGCTCACCAGCTACAGCACTTGTGATGGTTCTCCAGTGACAGCTGTTCGCAACCCCTTCCACCCCCTGCCTGCCCCTAATGTGACCCAGCTCACAGGGTCTCCGGCTCACCCCACCCACACCCACACCCGCCAACACATTCCCTGGTTCAGCCCCTCTGCCCTATTCAGCCAAACTGGGCCTTTGCAACCTACCTATGCATCGTTGTTTCTCCTCACCATTCAAGGAGAGATCTCCTTTTGTACTTAGCTTGGTTGACTGGTGGATGGATGGATGGATGGATGGATGGATGGATGGATGGATGAATGGATGGATAGATGTATGGGTGGATGGATGGATGGAAAGGTCAATGGATCGGTTTTGTAGAGGCAGATTACCATATAGGGGTACTGGAGTCCGCTGGTGTCAGATCCTTAGTCAATGTCAAATGTAAAACATTAATTCATCAATAACAAAAATGAATAAGCACCTAAATAAATAAATAAATATAAAAACTGGGTTAAAAAAATACATGGCGTCTTTGACTTTCTGCATATGGAATGCTGTGAGGATCTTAACAAGGAAAGCATTGTCCTGAGTAGCCCATTTGAAGTCGTGGAATATTTCCTTTTCCTTTTTCTTTTTTTATTTTCTATTTTCTTGATTATTCACTGGAATAAATAGACAGGAATTGAGAGGGAAGGGAGGTAGAGAGAGTTTGAGACACAGAGAGAGACAACTGCAGCACTTCCGCACCACTTGTAAAGATTTCCCCTGGCAGGTGCGAACCTGGGTGTTGAAGCCCAGTCCTCCTGCATTGTAACATGAGTGCTTAACTGGGTGTGGCACACCTGGTACCCTTGATGGGACACTTTTTTTTAGCAATGAAAAGAAATTCTCGTGGCAAGGTAATAAATAAATGAAGAAGTAAATAAAAGTGCATTTACATTAACTCAGTGGAAACACACAGGGACATATACGTCTCTTTACATGTATTACTTCCTCATGTATGGATTGATTGCCTCAAGAGGTTATTGCCACAGCTGAGTGCCTACACCACGAATAATCCACAGCTCCTGCACTCCATTTGTTCCCCTTTCGCTGTCCTTGTTGCTTGTTCACTGTGGTGGTTATTGTTTTTGTTGTTGTTGTTGTTACTGACCTTGCATCTGACAGACACAAAAGGAGAGAGCAGAGGAAATACAGGGTGGGAGAGAAAGATAGAGCTCCTAAAGACCTGCTTCACCCCCTGTAAAGCGACTCCCCTGCAGGTGGCAGTCTGGGAGCCAGACCCCAAATCCTTCAACCTGTCCCCTCTATTCGTGAGCGCCACAAGCCCTTAACCCTCTGACATACCGCCAAACCTCCCTGGATTTACTTTTGAAGGAAGTATCACCTGCCTCGTTTTGAATCCTCATTATCCTGAGGGTCAGTCCTGGAGACAGTGTCATGACACCACACACGGAGATCTCTGTTATCAGAGAGCACCTGGAACAGCAGCTGGGGCTCTAGTGCCAGGGCAGGAGCAACTCCCCATCCACATTCCACGGAGTCCACCTGCCTGCATTTTGGTCCTATTCCCTCCAAAAAAGATTTTTCCCTTTTTTAACTTTGAAACAGGCAGGAAACAGGTTACCCAGGCAGGGGAAAAAAAATAAAAAGACTTTTTTTTTTTTTTTTTTTTTTTTTTTACCGAAGTGAATGACCATCTTCTGGGAAGTATAGGTTTTGAACCTGAAAACTCTGTCTGTCTGTCTCATAGTCCACAGAAAGAGCCACTAGCCCAACCAGATCTCACACTCAGATGGGGTGTTTTTGCCAGTCAAAGGTCTGCACAGCACACTAGGGATTGGGCGGCCTGAGACCCAAATGATACATTGTAGATGGACTGTTTGCAGTTCTTCTCCCCAGGACATTGGACTGTCTCAACTCCCTCCCCTACAGCATGAAAAAAAGACTCTTGCCAACCTTGGAGCAACTGGAGTGGTGGCGAGGGGAGCTGTTTGCATGTCTACACTGCTCATTCCCAGGTGTCTGTGGGGGTGGTGGCAGAGGCTGTAAGGTGGCTAGGGGGCAGAAGGAGACTGTTTGAGAGGCATGCTGCAGGCAGGGGAACCAGGAGTGTGTGCAGGGCTGTGTGTGTGGGTGTGGTGGCAGGGGGTTAGGGCAGGTCCCCGTGCTGGATGGTGAGATGGCAGCTGGGCTGGCCCTGGGCCCTCAGGGCTGAAGGGCAGAAGCAGGGTGGCAGTAAAGTAGCGCAGGGAGGAACACAGTAGATGTTAGTTGGGAGCTGGGGGACAGAGGGTAAGGGGAAAGTGGGCATCCTCGAGGAGGGGTCAGGACTAGAGAGTGGGGGCAGCTGGAGGCATGGAAGGTCCCAGGAATCAGGGACTGACAGGAACAGATTCCTACACCCCCCCACTGGATAGAAGCTGCAGAAGCCAGAGCAGCAGCCCTGGATTGCCTAGGCCAAGGGCCCTGAGTGATTCCCTCTGAGGATGAGGAAGAGGAGGAGGGGGTTGAGGAGGAGGAGGAGGAAGAGGAGGAGGAAGAGGAGGAAGAGGAGGAGGAAGAAGAAGAGGAGGAGGAGGAGGCGGGGGAGGAGGAAGAGGGGCAGGAGGGCAGCTTTCAGTAGGCAACGGGATTAATAGAGGCCTCCATTACGGAGGCATGTGTCCAGGCAGGCAACCACCAACCCTCAGGGGCTGCTCAGGGCACCCAGTGACTTGGTGTTGGTATCTCTGGGGCGGGGACTGTCAGTCAGTCAGCAAGACTGTGTGTCAGTGCACATGGTGGGACAGGGGCCTAGCGGACCTTGGTCCCCCGCCCTGGACTGTCAGATGCCCGACCCATGCCCAGATACACACCAATCCGCCCATAGCCCCTTGGCCCGGCCGACCAGCACCTGCTTTGGCCTGGGGCTCTGTCTCTGGTGGCTGGCCACCACCCCTCAAGTCAAGTTCAGCATGGGGTCATGGCTGCTGGTCAACTGGATGGGCGGGGTCCCCGTGGCCTAGCAACCACAGGAGCCCTCTTTGATGTCCTAGCCCCTGGCAATCTGTGCTGGCCACACTGGCACTGGGCAGCCCAACTGCCCTGCCACTAGGTCAGGCAACAGCGCCCAGACGCCTGGGCCCTGGCACAGAGGGACGGAAGGATGGCAAGACAGTTCTGACCGACGAGGGACCTCAGGGCTGGCAGCCAAGAGAAGACAGGTGGAGGTGCGCCCGGGATCCAGGGAGCCCAGGCCAGAGCTGCCTGCATGCCTGCCGGCCTTCCTGGATGTCTGTATGCTGCCTTTGTCCAGGTAGGTTTCTCAGGTCCCTTCCAATCCTGTCCTCTCCTGTCCTCTCCTGTCCTCACCATCCTGTCCCCTCTCCTTTCCTCCGCACTTTGCTTCTCTCCTTTGTCTGTCCTCTCTTCCAGGTGTCCTGCTCACCAGCTCCAGCACTTGTGATGGTTCTCCAGTGACAGCTGTTCGCAACCCCTTCCACCCCCTGCCTGCCCCTAATGTGACCCAGCTCACAGGGTCTCCGGCTCACCCCACCCAAACCCACACGCCCCAACACATTCCCTGGTTCAGCCCCTCTGCCCTATTCAGCCAAACTGGGCCTTTGCAACCTACCTATGCATCGTTGTTTCTCCTCACCATTCAAGGAGAGATCTCCTTTTGTACTTAGCTTGGTTGACTGGTGGATGGATGGATGGATGGATGTATGGATTAATGGATGGATAGATGTATGGGTGGATGGATGGATGGATGGATGGATGGAAAGGTCAATGTATCGGTTTTGTAGAGGCAGAGTACCATATAGGGGTACTGGAGTCCGCTGGTGTCAGATCCTTAGTCAATGTCAAATGTAAAACATTAATTCATCAATAACAAAAATGAATAAGCACCTAAATAAATAAATAAATATAAAAACTGGGTTAAAAAATACATGGCGTCTTTGCCTTTCTGCATATGGAATGCTGTGAGGATCTTAACAAGGAAAGCATTGTCCTGAGTAGCCCATTTGAAGTCGTGCAATATTTCCTTTTCCTTTTTCTTTTTTTACTTTCTATTTTCTTGATTATTCACTGGAATAAATAGACAGGAATTGAGAGGGAAGGGAGGTAGAGAGAGTTTGAGACACAGAGAGAGACAACTGCAGCACTTCCGCACCACTTGTAAAGATTTCCCCTGGCAGGTGCGAACCCGGGTGTTGAAGCCCAGTCCTCCTGCATTGTAACATGAGTGCTTAACTGGGTGTGGCACACCTGGTACCCTTGATGGGACACTTTTTTTTAGCAATGAAAAGAAATTCTCGTGGCAAGGTAATAAATAAATGAAGAAGTAAATAAAAGTGCATTTACATTATCTCAGTGGAAACACACAGGGACATATACGTCTCTGTTACCTGTATTACTTCTTCATGTATGGATTGATTGCCTCAAGAGGTTATTGCCACAGCTGAGTGCCTACACCACGAATAATCCACAGCTCCTGCACTCCATTTGTTCCCCTTTTGATGCCCTTGTTGCTTGGTCACTGTGGTGGTTATTTTTTTTTTTGTTGTTGTTGTTACTGACCTTGCATCTTACAGACACAAAAGGAGAGAGCAGAGTAAATACAGGGTGGGAGAGAAAGATAGAGCTCCTAAAGACCTGCTTCACCCCCTGTAAAGCGACTCCCCTGCAGGTGGCAGTCTGGGGGCCAGACCCCAAATCCTTCCACCTGTCCCCTCTATTCGTGATCGCCACAAGCCCTTAACCATCTGACATACCGCCAAACCTCCCTGGATTTACTTTTGAAGGCAGTATCACCTGCCTCGTTTTGAATCCTCATTATCCTGAGGGTCAGTCCTGGAGACAGTGACATGACACGACACATGGAGATCTCTGTTATCAGAGAGCACCTGGAACAGCAGCTGGGCCTCTAGTGCCCGGGCAGGAGCAACTCCCCATCCACCTTCCACGGAGTCCACCTGCCTGCATTTTGGTCCTTTTCCCTCCAAAAAAGATTTTTCCCTTTTTTAACTTTGAAACAGGCAGGAGACAGGTTACTCAGGCAGGGGAAAAAAAAATAAAAAGCCTTTTTTTTTTACCGAAGTGAATGGCCATCTTCTGGGAAGTATAGGTTTTGAACCTGAAAACTCTGTTTGTCTGTCTCTTAGTCCACAGAAAGAGCCACTAGCCCAGCCAGATCTCACGCTCAGATGGGGTGTTTTTGCCAGTCAAAGGTCTGCACAGCACACTAGGGATTGGGCGGCCTGAGACCCAAATGTTACATTGTAGATAGACTGTTTGCAGTTCTTGCTCCCCAGGACATTGGACTGTCTCAACTCCCTCCCCTACAGCATGAAAAAAAGACTCTTTCCAACCTTGGAGCAACTGGAGTGGGGGCGAGGGGAGCTGTTTGCATGTCTGCACTGCTCATGCCCAGGTGTCTGTGGGGGTCCGTGGCAGAGGCTGTAAGGTGCTAGGGGGCAGAAGGAGACTGAGAGGAAGGCTGCAGGCAGGGGAACCAGGAGTGTGTGCAGGTCTGTGTGTGTGGGTGTGGTGGCAGGGGGTTAGGGCAGGTCCCCGTGCTGGATGGTGAGATGGCAGCTGGGCTGGCCCTGGGCCCTCAGGGCTGAAGGGCAGAAGCAGGGTGGCAGTAAAGTAGCGCAGGGAGGAACACCGTAGATGTTAGTTGGGAGCTGCGGGACAGAGGGTAAGGGGAAAGGGGGCATCCTTGAGGAGGGGTCAGGACTAGAGAGTGGGGGCAGCTGGAGGCATGGAAGGTCCCAGGAATCAGGGACTGACAGGAACAGATTCCTACACCCCCCCACTGGATAGAAGCTGCAGAAGCCAGAGCAGCAGCCCTGGATTGCCTAGGCCAAGGGCCCTGAGTGAGTCCCGCTGAGGATGAGGAAGAGGAGGAGGGGGTGTAGGAGGAGGAGGAGGAAGAGGAGGAGGAAGAGGAGAAAGAGGAGGAGGAAGAAGAGGAGGAGGAGGAGGAGGAGGAGGAGGAGGGGCAGGAGGGCAGCTGTCAGTAGGCAACGGGATTAATAGAGGCCTCCATTACGGAGGCATGTGTCCAGGCAGGCACCCACCAACCCTCAGGGGCAGCTCAGGGCACCCAGGGACTTGGTGTGGGTATCTCTGGGACGGGGACTGTCAGTCAGTCAGCAAGACTGTGTGTCAGTGCACATGGTGGGACAGGGGCCTGGCGGACCTTGGTCCCCCGCCCTGGACTGTCAGATGCCAACCCCATGCCCAGACACACACCAATCCGCCCATAGCCCCTTGGCCCGGCCGACCAGCACCTGCTTTGGCCTGGGGCTCTGTCTCTGGTGGCTGGCCACCACCCCTCAAGTCAAGTTCAGCATGGGGTCATGGCTGCTGGTCAACTGGATGGGCGCGGTCCCCGTGGCCTAGCAACCACAGGAGCCCTCTGTGATGTCCTAGCCCCTGGCAATCTGTGCTGGCCACACTGGCACTGGGCAGCCCAACTGCCCTGCCACTATGTCAGGCAACAGCGCCCCGACGCCTGGGCCCTGGCACAGAGGGACGGAAGGATGGCAAGACAGTGCTGACCGACGAGGGACCTCAGGGCTGGCAGCCAAGAGAAGACAGGTGGAGGTGCGCCCGGGATCCAGGGAGCCCAGGCCAGAGCTGCCTGCATGCCTGCCGGCCTTCCTGGATGTCTGTATGCTGCCTTTGTCCAGGTAGGTTTCTCAGGTCCCCTCCAATCCTGTCCTCTCCTGTCCTCACCATCCTGTCCCCTCTCCTTTCCTCCGCACTTTGCTTCTCTCCTTTGTCTGTCCTCTCTTCCAGGTGTCCTGCTCACCAGCTCCAGCACTTGTGATGGTTCTCCAGTGACAGCTGTTCGCAACCCCTTCCACCCCCTGCCTGCCCCTAATGTGACCCAGCTCACAGGGTCTCCGGCTCACCCCACCCAAACCCACACGCCCCAACACATTCCCTGGTTCAGCCCCTCTGCCCTATTCAGCCAAACTGGGCCTTTGCAACCTACCTATGCATCGTTGTTTCTCCTCACCATTCAAGGAGAGATCTCCTTTTGTACTTAGCTTGGTTGACTGGTGGATGGATGGATGGATGGATGGATGGATGGATGGATGTATGGATGTATGGATGAATGGATGGATAGATGTATGGGTGGATGGATGGATGGATGGAAAGTTCAATGGATCGGTTTTGTAGAGGCAGAGTACCATATAGGGGTACTGGAGTCCGCTGGTGTCAGATCCTTAGTCAATGTCAAATGTAAAACATTAATTCATCAATAACAAAAATGAATAAGCACCTAAATAAATAAATAAATATAAAAACTGGGTTAAAAAATACATGGCGTCTTTGCCTTTCTGCATATGGAATGCTGTGAGGATCTTAACAAGGAAAGCATTGTCCTGAGTAGCCCATTTGAAGTCGTGCAATATTTCCTTTTCCTTTTTCTTTTTTTACTTTCTATTTTCTTGATTATTCACTGGAATAAATAGACAGGAATTGAGAGGGAAGGGAGGTAGAGAGAGTTTGAGACACAGAGAGAGACAACTGCAGCACTTCCGCACCACTTGTAAAGATTTCCCCTGGCAGGTGCGAACCCGGGTGTTGAAGCCCAGTCCTCCTGCATTGTAACATGAGTGCTTAACTGGGTGTGGCACACCTGGTACCCTTGATGGGACTCTTTTTTTTAGCAATGAAAAGAAATTCTCGTGGCAAGGTAATAAATAAATGAAGAAGTAAATAAAAGTGCATTTACATTATCTCAGTGGAAACACACACGGACATATTCGTCTCTGTTACCTGTATTACTTCTTCATGTATGGATTGATTGCCTCAAGAGGATATTGCCACAGCTGAGTGCCTACACCACGAATAATCCACAGCTCCTGCACTCCATTTGTTCCCCTTTCGCTGCCCTTGTTGCTTGGTCACTGTGGTGGTTATTGTTGTTGTTGTTGTTGTTGTTGTTACTGACCTTGCATCTGACAGACACAAAAGGAGAGAGCAGAGGAAATACAGGGTGGGAGAGAAAGATAGAGCTCCTAAAGACCTGCTTCACCCCCTGTATAGCGACTCCCCTGCAGGTGGCAGTCTGGGGGCCAGACCCCAAATCCTTCCACCTGTCCCCTCTATTCGTGATCGCCACAAGCCCTTAACCCTCTGACATACCGCCAAACCTCCCTGGATTTACTTTTGAAGGCAGTATCACCTGCCTCGTTTTGAATCCTCATTATCCTGAGGGTCAGTCCTGGAGACAGTGTCATGACACGACACATGGAGATCTCTGTTATCAGAGAGCACCTGGAACAGCAGCTGGGGCTCTAGTGCCCGGGCAGGAGCAACTCCCCATCCACCTTCCACGGAGTCCACCTGCCTTCATTTTGGTCCTTTTCCCTCCAAAAAAGATTTTTCCCTTTTTTAACTTTGAAACGGGCAGGAGAGAGGTTACCCAGGCAGGGGAAAAAAAAATAAAAAGCCTTTTTTTTTTTTTTTTTTTTTTTTACCGAAGTGAATGGCCATCTTCTGGGAAGTATAGGTTTTGAACCTGAAAACTCTGTCTGTCTGTCTCTTAGTCCACAGAAAGAGCCACTAGCCCAGCCAGATCTCACGCTCAGATGGGGTGTTTTTGCCAGTCAAAGGTCTGCACAGCACACTAGGGATTGGGCGGCCTGAGACCCAAATGTTACATTGTAGATAGACTGTTTGCAGTTCTTGCTCCCCAGGACATTGGACTGTCTCAACTCCCTCCCCTACAGCATGAAAAAAAGACTCTTTCCAACCTTGGAGCAACTGGAGTGGGGGCGAGGGGAGCTGTTTGCATGTCTGCACTGCTCATGCCCCGGTGTCTGTGGGGGTCCGTGGCAGAGGCTGTAAGGTGCTAGGGGGCAGAAGGAGACTGTTTGAGAGGCAGGCTGCAGGCAGGGGAACCAGGAGTGTGTGCAGGTCTGTGTGTGTGGGTGTGGTGGCAGGGGTTTAGGGCAGGTCCCCGTGCTGGATGGTGAGATGGCAGCTGGGCTGGCCCTGGGCCCTCAGGGCTGAAGGGCAGAAGCAGGGTGGCAGTAAAGTAGCGCAGGGAGGAACACCGTAGATGTTAGTTGGGAGCTGCGGGACAGAGGGTAAGGGGAAAGGGGGCATCCTTGAGGAGGGGTCACGACTAGAGAGTGGGGGCAGCTGGAGGCATGGAAGGTCCCAGGAATCAGGGACTGACAGGAACAGATTCCTACACCCCCCCCACTGGATAGAAGCTGCAGAAGCCAGAGCAGCAGCCCTGGATTGCCTAGGCCAAGGGCCCTGAGTGAGTCCCGCTGAGGATGAGGAAGAGGAGGAGGGGGTGTAGGAGGAGGAGGAGGAAGAGGAGGAGGAAGAGGAGAAAGAGGAGGAAGAAGAGGAGGAGGAGGAGGGGCAGGAGGGCAGCTGTCAGTAGGCAACCGGATTAATAGAGGCCTCCATTACGGAGGCATGTGTCCAGGCAGGCACCCACCAACCCTCAGGGGCAGCTCAGGGCACCCAGGGACTTGGTGTGGGTATCTCTGGGGCGGGGACTGTCAGTCAGTCAGCAAGACTGTGTGTCAGTGCACATGGTGGGACAGGGGCCTAGCGGACCTTGGTCCCCCGCCCTGGACTGTCAGATGCCAGCCCCATGCCCAGACACACACCAATCCGCCCATAGCCCCTTGGCCCGGCCGACCAGCACCTGCTTTGGCCTGGGGATCTGTCTCTGGTGGCTGGCCACCACCCCTCAAGTCAAGTTCAGCATGGGGTCATGGCTGCTGGTCAACTGGATGGGCGGGGTCCCCGTGGCCTAGCAACCACAGGAGCCCTCTGTGATGTCCTAGCCCCTGGCAATCTGTGCTGGCCACACTGGCACTGGGCAGCCCAACTGCCCTGCCACTAGGTCAGGCAACAGCGCCCAGACGCCTGGGCCCTGGCACAGAGGGACGGAAGGATGGCAAGACAGTGCTGACCGACGAGGGACCTCAGGGCTGGCTGCCAAGAGAAGACAGGTGGAGGTGCGCCCTGGATCCAGGGAGCCCAGGCCAGAGCTGCCTGCATGCCTGCCGGCCTTCCTGGATGTCTGTATGCTGCCTTTGTCCAGGTAGGTTTCTCAGGTCCCCTCCAATCCTGTCCTCTCCTGTCCTCTCCTGTCCTCACCATCCTGTCCCCTCTCCTTTCCTCCGCACTTTGCTTCTCTCCTGTGTCTGTCCTCTCTTCCAGGTGTCCTGCTCACCAGCTCCAGCACTTGTGATGGTTCTCCAGTGACAGCTGTTCGCAACCCCTTCCACCCCCTGCCTGCCCCTAATGTGACCCAGCTCACAGGGTCTCCGGCTCACCCCACCCAAACCCACATGCCCCAACACATTCCCTGGTTCAGCCCCTCTGCCCTATTCAGCCAAACTGGGCCTTTGCAACCTACCTATGCATCGTTGTTTCTCCTCACCATTCAAGGAGAGATCTCCTTTTGTACTTAGCTTGGTTGACTGGTGGATGGATGGATGGATGGATGGATGTATGGATGAATGGATGGATAGATGTATGGGTGGATGGATGGATGGATGGAAAGGTCAATGGATCGGTTTTCTAGAGGCAGAGTACCATATAGGGGTACTGGAGTCCACTGGTGTCAGATCCTTAGTCAATGTCAAATGTAAAACATTAATTCATCAATAACAAAAATGAATAAGCACCTAAATAAATAAATAAATATAAAAACTGGGTTAAAAAATACATGGTGTCTTTGCCTTTCTGCATATGGAATGCTGTGAGGATCTTAACAAGGAAAGCATTGTCCTGAGTAGCCCATTTGAAGTCGTGGAATATTTCCTTTTCCTTTTTCTTTTTTTACTTTCTATTTTCTTGATTATTCACTGGAATAAATAGACAGGAATTGAGAGGGAAGGGAGGTAGAGAGAGTCTGAGACACAGAGAGAGACAACTGCAGCACTTCCGCACCACTTGTAAAGATTTCCCCTGGCAGGTGCGAACCCGGGTGTTGAAGCCCAGTCCTCCTGCATTGTAACATGAGTGCTTAACTGGGTGTGGCACACCTGGTACCCTTGATGGGACACTTTTTTTTAGCAATGAAAAGAAATTCTCGTGGCAAGGTAATAAATAAATGAAGAAGTAAATAAAAGTGCATTTACATTATCTCAGTGGAAACACACAGGGACATATACGTCTCTGTTACCTGTATTACTTCTTCATGTATGGATTGATTGCCTCAAGAGGTTATTGCCACAGCTGAGTGCCTACACCACGAATAATCCACAGCTCCTGCACTCCATTTGTTCCCCTTTCGCTGCCCTTGTTGCTTGGTCACTGTGGTGGTTATTGTTTTTGTTGTTGTTGTTGTTGTTACTGACCTTGCATCTGACAGACACAAAAGGAGAGAGCAGAGGAAATACAGGGTGGGAGAGAAAGATAGAGCTCCTAAAGACCTGCTTCACCCCCTGTAAAGCGATTCCCCTGCAGGTGGCAGTCTGGGGGCTAGACCCCAAATACTTCCACCTGTCCCCTCTATTCGTGATCGCCACAAGCCCTTAACCCTCTGACATACCGCCAAACCTCCCTGGATTTACTTTTGAAGGCAGTATCACCTGCCTCGTTTTGAATCCTCATTATCCTGAGGGTCAGTCCTGGAGACAGTGTCATGACACGACACATGGAGATCTCTGTTATCAGAGAGCACCTGGAACAGCAGCTGGGGCTCTAGTGCCCGGGCAGGAGCAACTCCCCATCCACCTTCCACGGAGTCCACCTGCCTGCATTTTAGTCCTTTTCCCTCCAAAAAAGATTTTTCCCTTTTTTAACTTTGAAACAGGCAGGAGACAGGTTACCCAGGCAGGGGAAAAAAAATAAAAAGCCTTTTTTTTTTTTTTTTTTTTTTTTACCGAAGTGAATGACCATCTTCTGGGAAGTATAGGTTTTGAACCTGAAAACTCTGTCTGTCTGTCTCTTAGTCCGCAGAAAGAGCCACTAGCCCAGCCAGATCTCACACTCAGATGGGGTGTTTTTGCCAGTCAAAGGTCTGCACAGCACACTAGGGATTGGGCGGCCTGAGACCCAAATGTTACATTGTAGATGGACTGTTTGCAGTTCTTGCTCCCCAGGACATTGGACTGTCTCAACTCCCTCCCCTACAGCATGAAAAAAAGACTCTTTCCAACCTTGGAGCAACTGGAGTGGGGGCGAGGGGGGCTGTTTGCATGTCTGCACTGCTCATGCCCAGGTGTCTGTGGGGGTCCGTGGCAGAGGCTGTAAGGTGCTAGGGGGCAGAAGGAGACTGTTTGAGAGGCAGGCTGCAGGCAGGGGAACCAGGAGTGTGTGCAGGTCTGTGTGTGTGGGTGTGGTGGCAGGGGGTTAGGGCAGGTCCCCGTGCTGGATGGTGAGATGGCAGCTGGGCTGGCCCTGGGCCCTCAGGGCTGAAGGGCAGAAGCAGGGTGGCAGTAAAGTAGCGCAGGGAGGAACACCGTAGATGTTAGTTGGGAGCTGCGGGACAGAGGGTAAGGGGAAAGGGGGCATCCTTGAGGAGGGGTCAGGACTTGAGAGTGGGGGCAGCTGGAGGCATGGAAGGTCCCAGGAATCAGGGACTGACAGGAACAGATTCCTACACCCCCCCACTGGATAGAAGCTGCAGAAGCCAGAGCAGCAGCCCTGGATTGCCTAGGCCAAGGGACCTGAGTGAGTCCCACTGAGGATGAGGAAGAGGAGGAGGGGGTGTAGGAGGAGGAGGAGGAAGAGGAGGAGGAAGAGGAGAAAGAGGAGGAGGAAGAAGAGGAGGAGGAGGAGGAGGAGGAGGAGGAGGAGGGGCAGGAGGGCAGCTGTCAGTAGGCAACAGGATTAATAGAGGCCTCCATTACGGAGGCATGTGTCCAGGCAGGCACCCACCAACCCTCAGGGGCAGCTCAGGGCACCCAGGGACTTGGTGTGGGTATCTCTGGGGCGGGGACTGTCAGTCAGTCAGCAATACTGTGTGTCAGTGCACATGGTGGGACAGGGGCCTGGCGGACCTTGGTCCCCCGCCCTGGACTGTCAGATGCCAGCCCCATGCCCAGACACACACCAATCCGCCCAGAGCCCCTTGGCCCGGCCGACCAGCACCTGCTTTGGCCTGGGGCTCTGTCTCTGGTGGCTGGCCACCACCCCTCAAGTCAAGTTCAGCATGGGGTCATGGCTGCTGGTCAACTGGATGGGCGGGGTCCCCGTGGCCTAGCAACCACAGGAGCCCTCTGTGATGTCCTAGCCCCTGGCAATCTGTGCTGGCCACACTGGAACTGGGCAGCCCAACTGCCCTGCCACTAGGTCAGGCAACAGCGCCCAGACGCCTGGGCCCTGGCACAGAGGGACGGAAGGATGGCAAGACAGTGCTGACCGACGAGGGACCTCAGGGCTGGCTGCCAAGAGAAGACAGGTGGAGGTGCACCCTGGATCCAGGGAGCCCAGGCCAGAGCTGCCTGCATGCCTGCCGGCCTTCCTGGATGTCTGTATGCTGCCTTTGTCCAGGTAGGTTTCTCAGGTCCCCTCCAATCCTGTCCTCTCCTGTCCTCTCCTGTCCTCACCATCCTGTCCCCTCTCCTTTCCTCCGCACTTTGCTTCTCTCCTGTGTCTGTCCTCTCTTCCAGGTGTCCTGCTCACCAGCTCCAGCACTTGTGATGGTTCTCCAGTGACAGCTGTTCGCAACCCCTTCCACCCCCTGCCTGCCCCTATAGTGACCCAGCTCACAGGGTCTCCGGCTCACCCCACCCAAACCCACACGCCCCAACACATTCCCTGGTTCAGCCCCTCTGCCCTATTCAGCCAAACTGGGCCTTTGCAACCTACCTATGCATCGTTGTTTCTCCTCACCATTCAAGGAGAGATCTCCTTTTGTACTTAGCTTGGTTGACTGGTGGATGGATGGATGGATGGATGGATGGATGGATGAATGGATGGATAGATGTATGGGTGGATGGATGGATGGATGGAAAGGTCAATGGATCGGTTTTCTAGAGGCAGAGTACCATATAGGGGTACTGGAGTCCGCTGGTGTCAGATCCTTAGTCAATGTCAAATGTAAAACATTAATTCATCAATAACAAAAATGAATAAGCACCTAAATAAATAAATAAATAAATATAAAAACTGGGTTAAAAAATACATGGTGTCTTTGCCTTTCTGCATATGGAATGCTGTGAGGATCTTAACAAGGAAAGCATTGTCCTGAGTAGCCCATTTGAAGTCGTGGAATATTTCCTTTTGCTTTTTCTTTTTTTACTTTCTATTTTCTTGATTATTCACTGGAATAAATAGACAGGAATTGAGAGGGAAGGGAGGTAGAGAGAGTTTGAGACACAGAGAGAGACAACTGCAGCACTTCCGCACCACTTGTAAAGATTTCCCCTGGCAGGTGCGAACCCGGGTGTTGAAGCCCAGTCCTCCTGCATTGTAACATGAGTGCTTAACTGGGTGTGGCACACCTGGTACCCTTGATGGGACACTTTTTTTTAGCAATGAAAAGAAATTCTCGTGGAAAGGTAATAAATAAATGAAGAAGTAAATAAAAGTGCATTTACATTATCTCAGTGGAAACACACAGGGACATATACGTCTCTGTTACCTGTATTACTTCTTCATGTATGGATTGATTGCCTCAAGAGGTTATTGCCACAGCTGAGTGCCTACACCACGAATAATCCACAGCTCCTGCACTCCATTTGTTCCCCTTTCGCTGCCCTTGTTGCTTGGTCACTGTGGTGGTTATTGTTTTTGTTGTTGTTGTTGTTGTTACTGACCTTGCATCTGACAGACACAAAAGGAGAGAGCAGAGGAAATACAGGGTGGGAGAGAAAGATAGAGCTCCTAAAGACCTGCTTCACCCCCTGTAAAGCGATTCCCCTGCAGGTGGCAGTCTGGGGGCAAGACCCCAAATCCTTCCACCTGTCCCCTCTATTCGTGATCGCCACAAGCCCTTAACCCTCTGACATACCGCCAAACCTCCCTGGATTTACTTTTGAAGGCAGTATCACCTGCCTCGTTTTGAATCCTCATTATCCTGAGGGTCAGTCCTGGAGACAGTGTCATGACACGACACATGGAGATCTCTGTTATCAGAGAGCACCTGGAACAGCAGCTGGGGCTCTAGTGCCCGGGCAGGAGCAACTCCCCATCCACCTTCCACGGAGTCCACCTGCCTGCATTTTGGTCCTTTTCCCTCCAAAAAAGATTTTTCCCTTTTTTAACTTTGAAACAGGCAGGAGACAGGTTACCCAGGCAGGGGAAAAAAAATAAAAAGCCTTTTTTTTTTTTTTTTTTTAACGAAGTGAATGACCATCTTCTGGGAAGTATAGGTTTTGAACCTGAAAACTCTGTCTGTCTGTCTCTTAGTCCGCAGAAAGAGCCACTAGCCCAGCCAGATCTCACACTCAGATGGGGTGTTTTTGCCAGTCAAAGGTCTGCACAGCACACTAGGGATTGGGCGGCCTGAGACCCAAATGTTACATTGTAGATGGACTGTTTGCAGTTCTTGCTCCCCAGGACATTGGACTGTCTCAACTCCCTCCCCTACAGCATGAAAAAAAGACTCTTTCCAACCTTGGAGCAACTGGAGTGGGGGCGAGGGGGGCTGTTTGCATGTCTGCACTGCTCATGCCCAGGTGTCTGTGGGGGTCCGTGGCAGAGGCTGTAAGGTGCTAGGGGGCAGAAGGAGACTGTTTGAGAGGCAGGCTGCAGGCAGGGGAACCAGGAGTGTGTGCAGGTCTGTGTGTGTGGGTGTGGTGGCAGGGGGTTAGGGCAGGTCCCCGTGCTGGATGGTGAGATGGCAGCTGGGCTGGCCCTGGGCCCTCAGGGCTGAAGGGCAGAAGCAGGGTGGCAGTAAAGTAGCGCAGGGAGGAACACCGTAGATGTTAGTTGGGAGCTGCGGGACAGAGGGTAAGGGGAAAGGGGGCATCCTTGAGGAGGTGTCAGGACTTGAGAGTGGGGGCAGCTGGAGGCATGGAAGGTCCCAGGAATCAGGGACTGACAGGAACAGATTCCTACACCCCCCCACTGGATAGAAGCTGCAGAAGCCAGAGCAGCAGCCCTGGATTGCCTAGGCCAAGGGACCTGAGTGAGTCCCACTGAGGATGAGGAAGAGGAGGAGGGGGTGTAGGAGGAGGAGGAGGAAGAGGAGGAGGAAGAGGAGAAAGAGGAGGAGGAAGAAGAGGAGGAGGAGGAGGAGGAGGAGGAGGAGGAGGGGCAGGAGGGCAGCTGTCAGTAGGCAACAGGATTAATAGAGGCCTCCATTACGGAGGCATGTGTCCAGGCAGGCACCCACCAACCCTCAGGGGCAGCTCAGGGCACCCAGGGACTTGGTGTGGGTATCTCTGGGGCGGGGACTGTCAGTCAGTCAGCAATACTGTGTGTCAGTGCACATGGTGGGACAGGGGCCTGGCGGACCTTGGTCCCCCGCCCTGGACTGTCAGATGCCAGCCCCATGCCCAGACACACACCAATCCGCCCAGAGCCCCTTGGCCCGGCCGACCAGCACCTGCTTTGGCCTGGGGCTCTGTCTCTGGTGGCTGGCCACCACCCCTCAAGTCAAGTTCAGCATGGGGTCATGGCTGCTGGTCAACTGGATGGGCGGGGTCCCCGTGGCCTAGCAACCACAGGAGCCCTCTGTGATGTCCTAGCCCCTGGCAATCTGTGCTGGCCACACTGGAACTGGGCAGCCCAACTGCCCTGCCACTAGGTCAGGCAACAGCGCCCAGACGCCTGGGCCCTGGCACAGAGGGACGGAAGGATGGCAAGACAGTGCTGACCGACGAGGGACCTCAGGGCTGGCTGCCAAGAGAAGACAGGTGGAGGTGCGCCCTGGATCCAGGGAGCCCAGGCCAGAGCTGCCTGCATGCCTGCCGGCCTTCCTGGATGTCTGTATGCTGCCTTTGTCCAGGTAGGTTTCTCAGGTCCCCTCCAATCCTGTCCTCTCCTGTCCTCTCCTGTCCTCACCATCCTGTCCCCTCTCCTTTCCTCCGCACTTTGCTTCTCTCCTGTGTCTGTCCTCTCTTCCAGGTGTCCTGCTCACCAGCTCCAGCACTTGTGATGGTTCTCCAGTGACAGCTGTTCGCAACCCCTTCCACCCCCTGCCTGCCCCTAATGTGACCCAGCTCACAGGGTCTCCGGCTCACCCCACCCAAACCCACACGCCCCAACACATTCCCTGGTTCAGCCCCTCTGCCCTATTCAGCCAAACTGGGCCTTTGCAACCTACCTATGCATCGTTGTTTCTCCTCACCATTCAAGGAGAGATCTCCTTTTGTACTTAGCTTGGTTGACTGGTGGATGGATGGATGGATGGATGGATGGATGGATGAATGGATGGATAGATGTATGGGTGGATGGATGGATGGATGGAAAGGTCAATGGATCGGTTTTCTAGAGGCAGAGTACCATATAGGGGTACTGGAGTCCGCTGGTGTCAGATCCTTAGTCAATGTCAAATGTAAAACATTAATTCATCAATAACAAAAATGAATAAGCACCTAAATAAATAAATAAATAAATATAAAAACTGGGTTAAAAAATACATGGTGTCTTTGCCTTTCTGCATATGGAATGCTGTGAGGATCTTAACAAGGAAAGCATTGTCCTGAGTAGCCCATTTGAAGTCGTGGAATATTTCCTTTTCCTTTTTCTTTTTTTACTTTCTATTTTCTTGATTATTCACTGGAATAAATAGACAGGAATTGAGAGGGAAGGGAGGTAGAGAGAGTCTGAGACACAGAGAGAGACAACTGCAGCACTTCCGCACCACTTGTAAAGATTTCCCCTGGCAGGTGCGAACCCGGGTGTTGAAGCCCAGTCCTCCTGCATTGTAACATGAGTGCTTAACTGGGTGTGGCACACCTGGTACCCTTGATGGGACACTTTTTTTTAGCAATGAAAAGAAATTCTCGTGGCAAGGTAATAAATAAATGAAGAAGTAAATAAAAGTGCATTTACATTATCTCAGTGGAAACACACAGGGACATATACGTCTCTGTTACCTGTATTACTTCTTCATGTATGGATTGATTGCCTCAAGAGGTTATTGCCACAGCTGAGTGCCTACACCACGAATAATCCACAGCTCCTGCACTCCATTTGTTCCCCTTTCGCTGCCCTTGTTGCTTGGTCACTGTGGTGGTTATTGTTTTTGTTGTTGTTGTTGTTGTTACTGACCTTGCATCTGACAGACACAAAAGGAGAGAGCAGAGGAAATACAGGGTGGGAGAGAAAGATAGAGCTCCTAAAGACCTGCTTCACCCCCTGTAAAGCGATTCCCCTGCAGGTGGCAGTCTGGGGGCTAGACCCCAAATACTTCCACCTGTCCCCTCTATTCGTGATCGCCACAAGCCCTTAACCCTCTGACATACCGCCAAACCTCCCTGGATTTACTTTTGAAGGCAGTATCACCTGCCTCGTTTTGAATCCTCATTATCCTGAGGGTCAGTCCTGGAGACAGTGTCATGACACGACACATGGAGATCTCTGTTATCAGAGAGCACCTGGAACAGCAGCTGGGGCTCTAGTGCCCGGGCAGGAGCAACTCCCCATCCACCTTCCACGGAGTCCACCTGCCTGCATTTTAGTCCTTTTCCCTCCAAAAAAGATTTTTCCCTTTTTTAACTTTGAAACAGGCAGGAGACAGGTTACCCAGGCAGGGGAAAAAAAATAAAAAGCCTTTTTTTTTTTTTTTTTTTTTTTTACCGAAGTGAATGACCATCTTCTGGGAAGTATAGGTTTTGAACCTGAAAACTCTGTCTGTCTGTCTCTTAGTCCGCAGAAAGAGCCACTAGCCCAGCCAGATCTCACACTCAGATGGGGTGTTTTTGCCAGTCAAAGGTCTGCACAGCACACTAGGGATTGGGCGGCCTGAGACCCAAATGTTACATTGTAGATGGACTGTTTGCAGTTCTTGCTCCCCAGGACATTGGACTGTCTCAACTCCCTCCCCTACAGCATGAAAAAAAGACTCTTTCCAACCTTGGAGCAACTGGAGTGGGGGCGAGGGGGGCTGTTTGCATGTCTGCACTGCTCATGCCCAGGTGTCTGTGGGGGTCCGTGGCAGAGGCTGTAAGGTGCTAGGGGGCAGAAGGAGACTGTTTGAGAGGCAGGCTGCAGGCAGGGGAACCAGGAGTGTGTGCAGGTCTGTGTGTGTGGGTGTGGTGGCAGGGGGTTAGGGCAGGTCCCCGTGCTGGATGGTGAGATGGCAGCTGGGCTGGCCCTGGGCCCTCAGGGCTGAAGGGCAGAAGCAGGGTGGCAGTAAAGTAGCGCAGGGAGGAACACCGTAGATGTTAGTTGGGAGCTGCGGGACAGAGGGTAAGGGGAAAGGGGGCATCCTTGAGGAGGGGTCAGGACTTGAGAGTGGGGGCAGCTGGAGGCATGGAAGGTCCCAGGAATCAGGGACTGACAGGAACAGATTCCTACACCCCCCCACTGGATAGAAGCTGCAGAAGCCAGAGCAGCAGCCCTGGATTGCCTAGGCCAAGGGACCTGAGTGAGTCCCACTGAGGATGAGGAAGAGGAGGAGGGGGTGTAGGAGGAGGAGGAGGAAGAGGAGGAGGAAGAGGAGAAAGAGGAGGAGGAAGAAGAGGAGGAGGAGGAGGAGGAGGAGGAGGAGGAGGGGCAGGAGGGCAGCTGTCAGTAGGCAACAGGATTAATAGAGGCCTCCATTACGGAGGCATGTGTCCAGGCAGGCACCCACCAACCCTCAGGGGCAGCTCAGGGCACCCAGGGACTTGGTGTGGGTATCTCTGGGGCGGGGACTGTCAGTCAGTCAGCAATACTGTGTGTCAGTGCACATGGTGGGACAGGGGCCTGGCGGACCTTGGTCCCCCGCCCTGGACTGTCAGATGCCAGCCCCATGCCCAGACACACACCAATCCGCCCAGAGCCCCTTGGCCCGGCCGACCAGCACCTGCTTTGGCCTGGGGCTCTGTCTCTGGTGGCTGGCCACCACCCCTCAAGTCAAGTTCAGCATGGGGTCATGGCTGCTGGTCAACTGGATGGGCGGGGTCCCCGTGGCCTAGCAACCACAGGAGCCCTCTGTGATGTCCTAGCCCCTGGCAATCTGTGCTGGCCACACTGGAACTGGGCAGCCCAACTGCCCTGCCACTAGGTCAGGCAACAGCGCCCAGACGCCTGGGCCCTGGCACAGAGGGACGGAAGGATGGCAAGACAGTGCTGACCGACGAGGGACCTCAGGGCTGGCTGCCAAGAGAAGACAGGTGGAGGTGCACCCTGGATCCAGGGAGCCCAGGCCAGAGCTGCCTGCATGCCTGCCGGCCTTCCTGGATGTCTGTATGCTGCCTTTGTCCAGGTAGGTTTCTCAGGTCCCCTCCAATCCTGTCCTCTCCTGTCCTCTCCTGTCCTCACCATCCTGTCCCCTCTCCTTTCCTCCGCACTTTGCTTCTCTCCTGTGTCTGTCCTCTCTTCCAGGTGTCCTGCTCACCAGCTCCAGCACTTGTGATGGTTCTCCAGTGACAGCTGTTCGCAACCCCTTCCACCCCCTGCCTGCCCCTATAGTGACCCAGCTCACAGGGTCTCCGGCTCACCCCACCCAAACCCACACGCCCCAACACATTCCCTGGTTCAGCCCCTCTGCCCTATTCAGCCAAACTGGGCCTTTGCAACCTACCTATGCATCGTTGTTTCTCCTCACCATTCAAGGAGAGATCTCCTTTTGTACTTAGCTTGGTTGACTGGTGGATGGATGGATGGATGGATGGATGGATGGATGAATGGATGGATAGATGTATGGGTGGATGGATGGATGGATGGAAAGGTCAATGGATCGGTTTTCTAGAGGCAGAGTACCATATAGGGGTACTGGAGTCCGCTGGTGTCAGATCCTTAGTCAATGTCAAATGTAAAACATTAATTCATCAATAACAAAAATGAATAAGCACCTAAATAAATAAATAAATAAATATAAAAACTGGGTTAAAAAATACATGGTGTCTTTGCCTTTCTGCATATGGAATGCTGTGAGGATCTTAACAAGGAAAGCATTGTCCTGAGTAGCCCATTTGAAGTCGTGGAATATTTCCTTTTGCTTTTTCTTTTTTTACTTTCTATTTTCTTGATTATTCACTGGAATAAATAGACAGGAATTGAGAGGGAAGGGAGGTAGAGAGAGTTTGAGACACAGAGAGAGACAACTGCAGCACTTCCGCACCACTTGTAAAGATTTCCCCTGGCAGGTGCGAACCCGGGTGTTGAAGCCCAGTCCTCCTGCATTGTAACATGAGTGCTTAACTGGGTGTGGCACACCTGGTACCCTTGATGGGACACTTTTTTTTAGCAATGAAAAGAAATTCTCGTGGAAAGGTAATAAATAAATGAAGAAGTAAATAAAAGTGCATTTACATTATCTCAGTGGAAACACACAGGGACATATACGTCTCTGTTACCTGTATTACTTCTTCATGTATGGATTGATTGCCTCAAGAGGTTATTGCCACAGCTGAGTGCCTACACCACGAATAATCCACAGCTCCTGCACTCCATTTGTTCCCCTTTCGCTGCCCTTGTTGCTTGGTCACTGTGGTGGTTATTGTTTTTGTTGTTGTTGTTGTTGTTACTGACCTTGCATCTGACAGACACAAAAGGAGAGAGCAGAGGAAATACAGGGTGGGAGAGAAAGATAGAGCTCCTAAAGACCTGCTTCACCCCCTGTAAAGCGATTCCCCTGCAGGTGGCAGTCTGGGGGCAAGACCCCAAATCCTTCCACCTGTCCCCTCTATTCGTGATCGCCACAAGCCCTTAACCCTCTGACATACCGCCAAACCTCCCTGGATTTACTTTTGAAGGCAGTATCACCTGCCTCGTTTTGAATCCTCATTATCCTGAGGGTCAGTCCTGGAGACAGTGTCATGACACGACACATGGAGATCTCTGTTATCAGAGAGCACCTGGAACAGCAGCTGGGGCTCTAGTGCCCGGGCAGGAGCAACTCCCCATCCACCTTCCACGGAGTCCACCTGCCTGCATTTTGGTCCTTTTCCCTCCAAAAAAGATTTTTCCCTTTTTTAACTTTGAAACAGGCAGGAGACAGGTTACCCAGGCAGGGGAAAAAAAATAAAAAGCCTTTTTTTTTTTTTTTTTTTAACGAAGTGAATGACCATCTTCTGGGAAGTATAGGTTTTGAACCTGAAAACTCTGTCTGTCTGTCTCTTAGTCCGCAGAAAGAGCCACTAGCCCAGCCAGATCTCACACTCAGATGGGGTGTTTTTGCCAGTCAAAGGTCTGCACAGCACACTAGGGATTGGGCGGCCTGAGACCCAAATGTTACATTGTAGATGGACTGTTTGCAGTTCTTGCTCCCCAGGACATTGGACTGTCTCAACTCCCTCCCCTACAGCATGAAAAAAAGACTCTTTCCAACCTTGGAGCAACTGGAGTGGGGGCGAGGGGGGCTGTTTGCATGTCTGCACTGCTCATGCCCAGGTGTCTGTGGGGGTCCGTGGCAGAGGCTGTAAGGTGCTAGGGGGCAGAAGGAGACTGTTTGAGAGGCAGGCTGCAGGCAGGGGAACCAGGAGTGTGTGCAGGTCTGTGTGTGTGGGTGTGGTGGCAGGGGGTTAGGGCAGGTCCCCGTGCTGGATGGTGAGATGGCAGCTGGGCTGGCCCTGGGCCCTCAGGGCTGAAGGGCAGAAGCAGGGTGGCAGTAAAGTAGCGCAGGGAGGAACACCGTAGATGTTAGTTGGGAGCTGCGGGACAGAGGGTAAGGGGAAAGGGGGCATCCTTGAGGAGGTGTCAGGACTTGAGAGTGGGGGCAGCTGGAGGCATGGAAGGTCCCAGGAATCAGGGACTGACAGGAACAGATTCCTACACCCCCCCACTGGATAGAAGCTGCAGAAGCCAGAGCAGCAGCCCTGGATTGCCTAGGCCAAGGGACCTGAGTGAGTCCCACTGAGGATGAGGAAGAGGAGGAGGGGGTGTAGGAGGAGGAGGAGGAAGAGGAGGAGGAAGAGGAGAAAGAGGAGGAGGAAGAAGAGGAGGAGGAGGAGGAGGAGGAGGAGGAGGAGGGGCAGGAGGGCAGCTGTCAGTAGGCAACAGGATTAATAGAGGCCTCCATTACGGAGGCATGTGTCCAGGCAGGCACCCACCAACCCTCAGGGGCAGCTCAGGGCACCCAGGGACTTGGTGTGGGTATCTCTGGGGCGGGGACTGTCAGTCAGTCAGCAATACTGTGTGTCAGTGCACATGGTGGGACAGGGGCCTGGCGGACCTTGGTCCCCCGCCCTGGACTGTCAGATGCCAGCCCCATGCCCAGACACACACCAATCCGCCCAGAGCCCCTTGGCCCGGCCGACCAGCACCTGCTTTGGCCTGGGGCTCTGTCTCTGGTGGCTGGCCACCACCCCTCAAGTCAAGTTCAGCATGGGGTCATGGCTGCTGGTCAACTGGATGGGCGGGGTCCCCGTGGCCTAGCAACCACAGGAGCCCTCTGTGATGTCCTAGCCCCTGGCAATCTGTGCTGGCCACACTGGAACTGGGCAGCCCAACTGCCCTGCCACTAGGTCAGGCAACAGCGCCCAGACGCCTGGGCCCTGGCACAGAGGGACGGAAGGATGGCAAGACAGTGCTGACCGACGAGGGACCTCAGGGCTGGCTGCCAAGAGAAGACAGGTGGAGGTGCGCCCTGGATCCAGGGAGCCCAGGCCAGAGCTGCCTGCATGCCTGCCGGCCTTCCTGGATGTCTGTATGCTGCCTTTGTCCAGGTAGGTTTCTCAGGTCCCCTCCAATCCTGTCCTCTCCTGTCCTCTCCTGTCCTCACCATCCTGTCCCCTCTCCTTTCCTCCGCACTTTGCTTCTCTCCTGTGTCTGTCCTCTCTTCCAGGTGTCCTGCTCACCAGCTCCAGCACTTGTGATGGTTCTCCAGTGACAGCTGTTCGCAACCCCTTCCACCCCCTGCCTGCCCCTAATGTGACCCAGCTCACAGGGTCTCCGGCTCACCCCACCCAAACCCACACGCCCCAACACATTCCCTGGTTCAGCCCCTCTGCCCTATTCAGCCAAACTGGGCCTTTGCAACCTACCTATGCATCGTTGTTTCTCCTCACCATTCAAGGAGAGATCTCCTTTTGTACTTAGCTTGGTTGACTGGTGGATGGATGGATGGATGGATGGATGGATGGATGAATGGATGGATAGATGTATGGGTGGATGGATGGATGGATGGAAAGGTCAATGGATCGGTTTTCTAGAGGCAGAGTACCATATAGGGGTACTGGAGTCCGCTGGTGTCAGATCCTTAGTCAATGTCAAATGTAAAACATTAATTCATCAATAACAAAAATGAATAAGCACCTAAATAAATAAATAAATAAATATAAAAACTGGGTTAAAAAATACATGGTGTCTTTGCCTTTCTGCATATGGAATGCTGTGAGGATCTTAACAAGGAAAGCATTGTCCTGAGTAGCCCATTTGAAGTCGTGGAATATTTCCTTTTCCTTTTTCTTTTTTTACTTTCTATTTTCTTGATTATTCACTGGAATAAATAGACAGGAATTGAGAGGGAAGGGAGGTAGAGAGAGTCTGAGACACAGAGAGAGACAACTGCAGCACTTCCGCACCACTTGTAAAGATTTCCCCTGGCAGGTGCGAACCCGGGTGTTGAAGCCCAGTCCTCCTGCATTGTAACATGAGTGCTTAACTGGGTGTGGCACACCTGGTACCCTTGATGGGACACTTTTTTTTAGCAATGAAAAGAAATTCTCGTGGCAAGGTAATAAATAAATGAAGAAGTAAATAAAAGTGCATTTACATTATCTCAGTGGAAACACACAGGGACATATACGTCTCTGTTACCTGTATTACTTCTTCATGTATGGATTGATTGCCTCAAGAGGTTATTGCCACAGCTGAGTGCCTACACCACGAATAATCCACAGCTCCTGCACTCCATTTGTTCCCCTTTCGCTGCCCTTGTTGCTTGGTCACTGTGGTGGTTATTGTTTTTGTTGTTGTTGTTGTTGTTACTGACCTTGCATCTGACAGACACAAAAGGAGAGAGCAGAGGAAATACAGGGTGGGAGAGAAAGATAGAGCTCCTAAAGACCTGCTTCACCCCCTGTAAAGCGATTCCCCTGCAGGTGGCAGTCTGGGGGCTAGACCCCAAATACTTCCACCTGTCCCCTCTATTCGTGATCGCCACAAGCCCTTAACCCTCTGACATACCGCCAAACCTCCCTGGATTTACTTTTGAAGGCAGTATCACCTGCCTCGTTTTGAATCCTCATTATCCTGAGGGTCAGTCCTGGAGACAGTGTCATGACACGACACATGGAGATCTCTGTTATCAGAGAGCACCTGGAACAGCAGCTGGGGCTCTAGTGCCCGGGCAGGAGCAACTCCCCATCCACCTTCCACGGAGTCCACCTGCCTGCATTTTAGTCCTTTTCCCTCCAAAAAAGATTTTTCCCTTTTTTAACTTTGAAACAGGCAGGAGACAGGTTACCCAGGCAGGGGAAAAAAAATAAAAAGCCTTTTTTTTTTTTTTTTTTTTTTTTTACCGAAGTGAATGACCATCTTCTGGGAAGTATAGGTTTTGAACCTGAAAACTCTGTCTGTCTGTCTCTTAGTCCGCAGAAAGAGCCACTAGCCCAGCCAGATCTCACACTCAGATGGGGTGTTTTTGCCAGTCAAAGGTCTGCACAGCACACTAGGGATTGGGCGGCCTGAGACCCAAATGTTACATTGTAGATGGACTGTTTGCAGTTCTTGCTCCCCAGGACATTGGACTGTCTCAACTCCCTCCCCTACAGCATGAAAAAAAGACTCTTTCCAACCTTGGAGCAACTGGAGTGGGGGCGAGGGGGGCTGTTTGCATGTCTGCACTGCTCATGCCCAGGTGTCTGTGGGGGTCCGTGGCAGAGGCTGTAAGGTGCTAGGGGGCAGAAGGAGACTGTTTGAGAGGCAGGCTGCAGGCAGGGGAACCAGGAGTGTGTGCAGGTCTGTGTGTGTGGGTGTGGTGGCAGGGGGTTAGGGCAGGTCCCCGTGCTGGATGGTGAGATGGCAGCTGGGCTGGCCCTGGGCCCTCAGGGCTGAAGGGCAGAAGCAGGGTGGCAGTAAAGTAGCGCAGGGAGGAACACCGTAGATGTTAGTTGGGAGCTGCGGGACAGAGGGTAAGGGGAAAGGGGGCATCCTTGAGGAGGTGTCAGGACTTGAGAGTGGGGGCAGCTGGAGGCATGGAAGGTCCCAGGAATCAGGGACTGACAGGAACAGATTCCTACACCCCCCCACTGGATAGAAGCTGCAGAAGCCAGAGCAGCAGCCCTGGATTGCCTAGGCCAAGGGACCTGAGTGAGTCCCACTGAGGATGAGGAAGAGGAGGAGGGGGTGTAGGAGGAGGAGGAGGAAGAGGAGGAGGAAGAGGAGAAAGAGGAGGAGGAAGAAGAGGAGGAGGAGGAGGAGGAGGAGGAGGAGGAGGGGCAGGAGGGCAGCTGTCAGTAGGCAACAGGATTAATAGAGGCCTCCATTACGGAGGCATGTGTCCAGGCAGGCACCCACCAACCCTCAGGGGCAGCTCAGGGCACCCAGGGACTTGGTGTGGGTATCTCTGGGGCGGGGACTGTCAGTCAGTCAGCAATACTGTGTGTCAGTGCACATGGTGGGACAGGGGCCTGGCGGACCTTGGTCCCCCGCCCTGGACTGTCAGATGCCAGCCCCATGCCCAGACACACACCAATCCGCCCAGAGCCCCTTGGCCCGGCCGACCAGCACCTGCTTTGGCCTGGGGCTCTGTCTCTGGTGGCTGGCCACCACCCCTCAAGTCAAGTTCAGCATGGGGTCATGGCTGCTGGTCAACTGGATGGGCGGGGTCCCCGTGGCCTAGCAACCACAGGAGCCCTCTGTGATGTCCTAGCCCCTGGCAATCTGTGCTGGCCACACTGGAACTGGGCAGCCCAACTGCCCTGCCACTAGGTCAGGCAACAGCGCCCAGACGCCTGGGCCCTGGCACAGAGGGACGGAAGGATGGCAAGACAGTGCTGACCGACGAGGGACCTCAGGGCTGGCTGCCAAGAGAAGACAGGTGGAGGTGCGCCCTGGATCCAGGGAGCCCAGGCCAGAGCTGCCTGCATGCCTGCCGGCCTTCCTGGATGTCTGTATGCTGCCTTTGTCCAGGTAGGTTTCTCAGGTCCCCTCCAATCCTGTCCTCTCCTGTCCTCTCCTGTCCTCACCATCCTGTCCCCTCTCCTTTCCTCCGCACTTTGCTTCTCTCCTGTGTCTGTCCTCTCTTCCAGGTGTCCTGCTCACCAGCTCCAGCACTTGTGATGGTTCTCCAGTGACAGCTGTTCGCAACCCCTTCCACCCCCTGCCTGCCCCTAATGTGACCCAGCTCACAGGGTCTCCGGCTCACCCCACCCAAACCCACACGCCCCAACACATTCCCTGGTTCAGCCCCTCTGCCCTATTCAGCCAAACTGGGCCTTTGCAACCTACCTATGCATCGTTGTTTCTCCTCACCATTCAAGGAGAGATCTCCTTTTGTACTTAGCTTGGTTGACTGGTGGATGGATGGATGGATGGATGGATGGATGGATGAATGGATGGATAGATGTATGGGTGGATGGATGGATGGATGGAAAGGTCAATGGATCGGTTTTCTAGAGGCAGAGTACCATATAGGGGTACTGGAGTCCGCTGGTGTCAGATCCTTAGTCAATGTCAAATGTAAAACATTAATTCATCAATAACAAAAATGAATAAGCACCTAAATAAATAAATAAATAAATATAAAAACTGGGTTAAAAAATACATGGTGTCTTTGCCTTTCTGCATATGGAATGCTGTGAGGATCTTAACAAGGAAAGCATTGTCCTGAGTAGCCCATTTGAAGTCGTGGAATATTTCCTTTTCCTTTTTCTTTTTTTACTTTCTATTTTCTTGATTATTCACTGGAATAAATAGACAGGAATTGAGAGGGAAGGGAGGTAGAGAGAGTCTGAGACACAGAGAGAGACAACTGCAGCACTTCCGCACCACTTGTAAAGATTTCCCCTGGCAGGTGCGAACCCGGGTGTTGAAGCCCAGTCCTCCTGCATTGTAACATGAGTGCTTAACTGGGTGTGGCACACCTGGTACCCTTGATGGGACACTTTTTTTTAGCAATGAAAAGAAATTCTCGTGGCAAGGTAATAAATAAATGAAGAAGTAAATAAAAGTGCATTTACATTATCTCAGTGGAAACACACAGGGACATATACGTCTCTGTTACCTGTATTACTTCTTCATGTATGGATTGATTGCCTCAAGAGGTTATTGCCACAGCTGAGTGCCTACACCACGAATAATCCACAGCTCCTGCACTCCATTTGTTCCCCTTTCGCTGCCCTTGTTGCTTGGTCACTGTGGTGGTTATTGTTTTTGTTGTTGTTGTTGTTGTTACTGACCTTGCATCTGACAGACACAAAAGGAGAGAGCAGAGGAAATACAGGGTGGGAGAGAAAGATAGAGCTCCTAAAGACCTGCTTCACCCCCTGTAAAGCGATTCCCCTGCAGGTGGCAGTCTGGGGGCTAGACCCCAAATACTTCCACCTGTCCCCTCTATTCGTGATCGCCACAAGCCCTTAACCCTCTGACATACCGCCAAACCTCCCTGGATTTACTTTTGAAGGCAGTATCACCTGCCTCGTTTTGAATCCTCATTATCCTGAGGGTCAGTCCTGGAGACAGTGTCATGACACGACACATGGAGATCTCTGTTATCAGAGAGCACCTGGAACAGCAGCTGGGGCTCTAGTGCCCGGGCAGGAGCAACTCCCCATCCACCTTCCACGGAGTCCACCTGCCTGCATTTTAGTCCTTTTCCCTCCAAAAAAGATTTTTCCCTTTTTTAACTTTGAAACAGGCAGGAGACAGGTTACCCAGGCAGGGGAAAAAAAATAAAAAGCCTTTTTTTTTTTTTTTTTTTTTTTACCGAAGTGAATGACCATCTTCTGGGAAGTATAGGTTTTGAACCTGAAAACTCTGTCTGTCTGTCTCTTAGTCCGCAGAAAGAGCCACTAGCCCAGCCAGATCTCACACTCAGATGGGGTGTTTTTGCCAGTCAAAGGTCTGCACAGCACACTAGGGATTGGGCGGCCTGAGACCCAAATGTTACATTGTAGATGGACTGTTTGCAGTTCTTGCTCCCCAGGACATTGGACTGTCTCAACTCCCTCCCCTACAGCATGAAAAAAAGACTCTTTCCAACCTTGGAGCAACTGGAGTGGGGGCGAGGGGGGCTGTTTGCATGTCTGCACTGCTCATGCCCAGGTGTCTGTGGGGGTCCGTGGCAGAGGCTGTAAGGTGCTAGGGGGCAGAAGGAGACTGTTTGAGAGGCAGGCTGCAGGCAGGGGAACCAGGAGTGTGTGCAGGTCTGTGTGTGTGGGTGTGGTGGCAGGGGGTTAGGGCAGGTCCCCGTGCTGGATGGTGAGATGGCAGCTGGGCTGGCCCTGGGCCCTCAGGGCTGAAGGGCAGAAGCAGGGTGGCAGTAAAGTAGCGCAGGGAGGAACACCGTAGATGTTAGTTGGGAGCTGCGGGACAGAGGGTAAGGGGAAAGGGGGCATCCTTGAGGAGGGGTCAGGACTTGAGAGTGGGGGCAGCTGGAGGCATGGAAGGTCCCAGGAATCAGGGACTGACAGGAACAGATTCCTACACCCCCCCACTGGATAGAAGCTGCAGAAGCCAGAGCAGCAGCCCTGGATTGCCTAGGCCAAGGGACCTGAGTGAGTCCCACTGAGGATGAGGAAGAGGAGGAGGGGGTGTAGGAGGAGGAGGAGGAAGAGGAGGAGGAAGAGGAGAAAGAGGAGGAGGAAGAAGAGGAGGAGGAGGAGGAGGAGGAGGAGGAGGAGGGGCAGGAGGGCAGCTGTCAGTAGGCAACAGGATTAATAGAGGCCTCCATTACGGAGGCATGTGTCCAGGCAGGCACCCACCAACCCTCAGGGGCAGCTCAGGGCACCCAGGGACTTGGTGTGGGTATCTCTGGGGCGGGGACTGTCAGTCAGTCAGCAATACTGTGTGTCAGTGCACATGGTGGGACAGGGGCCTGGCGGACCTTGGTCCCCCGCCCTGGACTGTCAGATGCCAGCCCCATGCCCAGACACACACCAATCCGCCCAGAGCCCCTTGGCCCGGCCGACCAGCACCTGCTTTGGCCTGGGGCTCTGTCTCTGGTGGCTGGCCACCACCCCTCAAGTCAAGTTCAGCATGGGGTCATGGCTGCTGGTCAACTGGATGGGCGGGGTCCCCGTGGCCTAGCAACCACAGGAGCCCTCTGTGATGTCCTAGCCCCTGGCAATCTGTGCTGGCCACACTGGAACTGGGCAGCCCAACTGCCCTGCCACTAGGTCAGGCAACAGCGCCCAGACGCCTGGGCCCTGGCACAGAGGGACGGAAGGATGGCAAGACAGTGCTGACCGACGAGGGACCTCAGGGCTGGCTGCCAAGAGAAGACAGGTGGAGGTGCGCCCTGGATCCAGGGAGCCCAGGCCAGAGCTGCCTGCATGCCTGCCGGCCTTCCTGGATGTCTGTATGCTGCCTTTGTCCAGGTAGGTTTCTCAGGTCCCCTCCAATCCTGTCCTCTCCTGTCCTCTCCTGTCCTCACCATCCTGTCCCCTCTCCTTTCCTCCGCACTTTGCTTCTCTCCTGTGTCTGTCCTCTCTTCCAGGTGTCCTGCTCACCAGCTCCAGCACTTGTGATGGTTCTCCAGTGACAGCTGTTCGCAACCCCTTCCACCCCCTGCCTGCCCCTATAGTGACCCAGCTCACAGGGTCTCCGGCTCACCCCACCCAAACCCACACGCCCCAACACATTCCCTGGTTCAGCCCCTCTGCCCTATTCAGCCAAACTGGGCCTTTGCAACCTACCTATGCATCGTTGTTTCTCCTCACCATTCAAGGAGAGATCTCCTTTTGTACTTAGCTTGGTTGACTGGTGGATGGATGGATGGATGGATGGATGGATGGATGAATGGATGGATAGATGTATGGGTGGATGGATGGATGGATGGAAAGGTCAATGGATCGGTTTTCTAGAGGCAGAGTACCATATAGGGGTACTGGAGTCCGCTGGTGTCAGATCCTTAGTCAATGTCAAATGTAAAACATTAATTCATCAATAACAAAAATGAATAAGCACCTAAATAAATAAATAAATAAATATAAAAACTGGGTTAAAAAATACATGGTGTCTTTGCCTTTCTGCATATGGAATGCTGTGAGGATCTTAACAAGGAAAGCATTGTCCTGAGTAGCCCATTTGAAGTCGTGGAATATTTCCTTTTGCTTTTTCTTTTTTTACTTTCTATTTTCTTGATTATTCACTGGAATAAATAGACAGGAATTGAGAGGGAAGGGAGGTAGAGAGAGTTTGAGACACAGAGAGAGACAACTGCAGCACTTCCGCACCACTTGTAAAGATTTCCCCTGGCAGGTGCGAACCCGGGTGTTGAAGCCCAGTCCTCCTGCATTGTAACATGAGTGCTTAACTGGGTGTGGCACACCTGGTACCCTTGATGGGACACTTTTTTTTAGCAATGAAAAGAAATTCTCGTGGAAAGGTAATAAATAAATGAAGAAGTAAATAAAAGTGCATTTACATTATCTCAGTGGAAACACACAGGGACATATACGTCTCTGTTACCTGTATTACTTCTTCATGTATGGATTGATTGCCTCAAGAGGTTATTGCCACAGCTGAGTGCCTACACCACGAATAATCCACAGCTCCTGCACTCCATTTGTTCCCCTTTCGCTGCCCTTGTTGCTTGGTCACTGTGGTGGTTATTGTTTTTGTTGTTGTTGTTGTTGTTACTGACCTTGCATCTGACAGACACAAAAGGAGAGAGCAGAGGAAATACAGGGTGGGAGAGAAAGATAGAGCTCCTAAAGACCTGCTTCACCCCCTGTAAAGCGATTCCCCTGCAGGTGGCAGTCTGGGGGCAAGACCCCAAATCCTTCCACCTGTCCCCTCTATTCGTGATCGCCACAAGCCCTTAACCCTCTGACATACCGCCAAACCTCCCTGGATTTACTTTTGAAGGCAGTATCACCTGCCTCGTTTTGAATCCTCATTATCCTGAGGGTCAGTCCTGGAGACAGTGTCATGACACGACACATGGAGATCTCTGTTATCAGAGAGCACCTGGAACAGCAGCTGGGGCTCTAGTGCCCGGGCAGGAGCAACTCCCCATCCACCTTCCACGGAGTCCACCTGCCTGCATTTTGGTCCTTTTCCCTCCAAAAAAGATTTTTCCCTTTTTTAACTTTGAAACAGGCAGGAGACAGGTTACCCAGGCAGGGGAAAAAAAATAAAAAGCCTTTTTTTTTTTTTTTTTTTTTTTACCGAAGTGAATGACCATCTTCTGGGAAGTATAGGTTTTGAACCTGAAAACTCTGTCTGTCTGTCTCTTAGTCCGCAGAAAGAGCCACTAGCCCAGCCAGATCTCACACTCAGATGGGGTGTTTTTGCCAGTCAAAGGTCTGCACAGCACACTAGGGATTGGGCGGCCTGAGACCCAAATGTTACATTGTAGATGGACTGTTTGCAGTTCTTGCTCCCCAGGACATTGGACTGTCTCAACTCCCTCCCCTACAGCATGAAAAAAAGACTCTTTCCAACCTTGGAGCAACTGGAGTGGGGGCGAGGGGGGCTGTTTGCATGTCTGCACTGCTCATGCCCAGGTGTCTGTGGGGGTCCGTGGCAGAGGCTGTAAGGTGCTAGGGGGCAGAAGGAGACTGTTTGAGAGGCAGGCTGCAGGCAGGGGAACCAGGAGTGTGTGCAGGTCTGTGTGTGTGGGTGTGGTGGCAGGGGGTTAGGGCAGGTCCCCGTGCTGGATGGTGAGATGGCAGCTGGGCTGGCCCTGGGCCCTCAGGGCTGAAGGGCAGAAGCAGGGTGGCAGTAAAGTAGCGCAGGGAGGAACACCGTAGATGTTAGTTGGGAGCTGCGGGACAGAGGGTAAGGGGAAAGGGGGCATCCTTGAGGAGGGGTCAGGACTTGAGAGTGGGGGCAGCTGGAGGCATGGAAGGTCCCAGGAATCAGGGACTGACAGGAACAGATTCCTACACCCCCCCACTGGATAGAAGCTGCAGAAGCCAGAGCAGCAGCCCTGGATTGCCTAGGCCAAGGGACCTGAGTGAGTCCCACTGAGGATGAGGAAGAGGAGGAGGGGGTGTAGGAGGAGGAGGAGGAAGAGGAGGAGGAAGAGGAGAAAGAGGAGGAGGAAGAAGAGGAGGAGGAGGAGGAGGAGGAGGAGGAGGAGGAGGGGCAGGAGGGCAGCTGTCAGTAGGCAACAGGATTAATAGAGGCCTCCATTACGGAGGCATGTGTCCAGGCAGGCACCCACCAACCCTCAGGGGCAGCTCAGGGCACCCAGGGACTTGGTGTGGGTATCTCTGGGGCGGGGACTGTCAGTCAGTCAGCAATACTGTGTGTCAGTGCACATGGTGGGACAGGGGCCTGGCGGACCTTGGTCCCCCGCCCTGGACTGTCAGATGCCAGCCCCATGCCCAGACACACACCAATCCGCCCAGAGCCCCTTGGCCCGGCCGACCAGCACCTGCTTTGGCCTGGGGCTCTGTCTCTGGTGGCTGGCCACCACCCCTCAAGTCAAGTTCAGCATGGGGTCATGGCTGCTGGTCAACTGGATGGGCGGGGTCCCCGTGGCCTAGCAACCACAGGAGCCCTCTGTGATGTCCTAGCCCCTGGCAATCTGTGCTGGCCACACTGGAACTGGGCAGCCCAACTGCCCTGCCACTAGGTCAGGCAACAGCGCCCAGACGCCTGGGCCCTGGCACAGAGGGACGGAAGGATGGCAAGACAGTGCTGACCGACGAGGGACCTCAGGGCTGGCTGCCAAGAGAAGACAGGTGGAGGTGCGCCCTGGATCCAGGGAGCCCAGGCCAGAGCTGCCTGCATGCCTGCCGGCCTTCCTGGATGTCTGTATGCTGCCTTTGTCCAGGTAGGTTTCTCAGGTCCCCTCCAATCCTGTCCTCTCCTGTCCTCTCCTGTCCTCACCATCCTGTCCCCTCTCCTTTCCTCCGCACTTTGCTTCTCTCCTGTGTCTGTCCTCTCTTCCAGGTGTCCTGCTCACCAGCTCCAGCACTTGTGATGGTTCTCCAGTGACAGCTGTTCGCAACCCCTTCCACCCCCTGCCTGCCCCTATAGTGACCCAGCTCACAGGGTCTCCGGCTCACCCCACCCAAACCCACACGCCCCAACACATTCCCTGGTTCAGCCCCTCTGCCCTATTCAGCCAAACTGGGCCTTTGCAACCTACCTATGCATCGTTGTTTCTCCTCACCATTCAAGGAGAGATCTCCTTTTGTACTTAGCTTGGTTGACTGGTGGATGGATGGATGGATGGATGGATGGATGGATGAATGGATGGATAGATGTATGGGTGGATGGATGGATGGATGGAAAGGTCAATGGATCGGTTTTCTAGAGGCAGAGTACCATATAGGGGTACTGGAGTCCGCTGGTGTCAGATCCTTAGTCAATGTCAAATGTAAAACATTAATTCATCAATAACAAAAATGAATAAGCACCTAAATAAATAAATAAATAAATATAAAAACTGGGTTAAAAAATACATGGTGTCTTTGCCTTTCTGCATATGGAATGCTGTGAGGATCTTAACAAGGAAAGCATTGTCCTGAGTAGCCCATTTGAAGTCGTGGAATATTTCCTTTTGCTTTTTCTTTTTTTACTTTCTATTTTCTTGATTATTCACTGGAATAAATAGACAGGAATTGAGAGGGAAGGGAGGTAGAGAGAGTTTGAGACACAGAGAGAGACAACTGCAGCACTTCCGCACCACTTGTAAAGATTTCCCCTGGCAGGTGCGAACCCGGGTGTTGAAGCCCAGTCCTCCTGCATTGTAACATGAGTGCTTAACTGGGTGTGGCACACCTGGTACCCTTGATGGGACACTTTTTTTTAGCAATGAAAAGAAATTCTCGTGGAAAGGTAATAAATAAATGAAGAAGTAAATAAAAGTGCATTTACATTATCTCAGTGGAAACACACAGGGACATATACGTCTCTGTTACCTGTATTACTTCTTCATGTATGGATTGATTGCCTCAAGAGGTTATTGCCACAGCTGAGTGCCTACACCACGAATAATCCACAGCTCCTGCACTCCATTTGTTCCCCTTTCGCTGCCCTTGTTGCTTGGTCACTGTGGTGGTTATTGTTTTTGTTGTTGTTGTTGTTGTTACTGACCTTGCATCTGACAGACACAAAAGGAGAGAGCAGAGGAAATACAGGGTGGGAGAGAAAGATAGAGCTCCTAAAGACCTGCTTCACCCCCTGTAAAGCGATTCCCCTGCAGGTGGCAGTCTGGGGGCAAGACCCCAAATCCTTCCACCTGTCCCCTCTATTCGTGATCGCCACAAGCCCTTAACCCTCTGACATACCGCCAAACCTCCCTGGATTTACTTTTGAAGGCAGTATCACCTGCCTCGTTTTGAATCCTCATTATCCTGAGGGTCAGTCCTGGAGACAGTGTCATGACACGACACATGGAGATCTCTGTTATCAGAGAGCACCTGGAACAGCAGCTGGGGCTCTAGTGCCCGGGCAGGAGCAACTCCCCATCCACCTTCCACGGAGTCCACCTGCCTGCATTTTGGTCCTTTTCCCTCCAAAAAAGATTTTTCCCTTTTTTAACTTTGAAACAGGCAGGAGACAGGTTACCCAGGCAGGGGAAAAAAAATAAAAAGCCTTTTTTTTTTTTTTTTTTTAACGAAGTGAATGACCATCTTCTGGGAAGTATAGGTTTTGAACCTGAAAACTCTGTCTGTCTGTCTCTTAGTCCGCAGAAAGAGCCACTAGCCCAGCCAGATCTCACACTCAGATGGGGTGTTTTTGCCAGTCAAAGGTCTGCACAGCACACTAGGGATTGGGCGGCCTGAGACCCAAATGTTACATTGTAGATGGACTGTTTGCAGTTCTTGCTCCCCAGGACATTGGACTGTCTCAACTCCCTCCCCTACAGCATGAAAAAAAGACTCTTTCCAACCTTGGAGCAACTGGAGTGGGGGCGAGGGGGGCTGTTTGCATGTCTGCACTGCTCATGCCCAGGTGTCTGTGGGGGTCCGTGGCAGAGGCTGTAAGGTGCTAGGGGGCAGAAGGAGACTGTTTGAGAGGCAGGCTGCAGGCAGGGGAACCAGGAGTGTGTGCAGGTCTGTGTGTGTGGGTGTGGTGGCAGGGGGTTAGGGCAGGTCCCCGTGCTGGATGGTGAGATGGCAGCTGGGCTGGCCCTGGGCCCTCAGGGCTGAAGGGCAGAAGCAGGGTGGCAGTAAAGTAGCGCAGGGAGGAACACCGTAGATGTTAGTTGGGAGCTGCGGGACAGAGGGTAAGGGGAAAGGGGGCATCCTTGAGGAGGTGTCAGGACTTGAGAGTGGGGGCAGCTGGAGGCATGGAAGGTCCCAGGAATCAGGGACTGACAGGAACAGATTCCTACACCCCCCCACTGGATAGAAGCTGCAGAAGCCAGAGCAGCAGCCCTGGATTGCCTAGGCCAAGGGACCTGAGTGAGTCCCACTGAGGATGAGGAAGAGGAGGAGGGGGTGTAGGAGGAGGAGGAGGAAGAGGAGGAGGAAGAGGAGAAAGAGGAGGAGGAAGAAGAGGAGGAGGAGGAGGAGGAGGAGGAGGAGGAGGAGGAGGGGCAGGAGGGCAGCTGTCAGTAGGCAACAGGATTAATAGAGGCCTCCATTACGGAGGCATGTGTCCAGGCAGGCACCCACCAACCCTCAGGGGCAGCTCAGGGCACCCAGGGACTTGGTGTGGGTATCTCTGGGGCGGGGACTGTCAGTCAGTCAGCAATACTGTGTGTCAGTGCACATGGTGGGACAGGGGCCTGGCGGACCTTGGTCCCCCGCCCTGGACTGTCAGATGCCAGCCCCATGCCCAGACACACACCAATCCGCCCAGAGCCCCTTGGCCCGGCCGACCAGCACCTGCTTTGGCCTGGGGCTCTGTCTCTGGTGGCTGGCCACCACCCCTCAAGTCAAGTTCAGCATGGGGTCATGGCTGCTGGTCAACTGGATGGGCGGGGTCCCCGTGGCCTAGCAACCACAGGAGCCCTCTGTGATGTCCTAGCCCCTGGCAATCTGTGCTGGCCACACTGGAACTGGGCAGCCCAACTGCCCTGCCACTAGGTCAGGCAACAGCGCCCAGACGCCTGGGCCCTGGCACAGAGGGACGGAAGGATGGCAAGACAGTGCTGACCGACGAGGGACCTCAGGGCTGGCTGCCAAGAGAAGACAGGTGGAGGTGCGCCCTGGATCCAGGGAGCCCAGGCCAGAGCTGCCTGCATGCCTGCCGGCCTTCCTGGATGTCTGTATGCTGCCTTTGTCCAGGTAGGTTTCTCAGGTCCCCTCCAATCCTGTCCTCTCCTGTCCTCTCCTGTCCTCACCATCCTGTCCCCTCTCCTTTCCTCCGCACTTTGCTTCTCTCCTGTGTCTGTCCTCTCTTCCAGGTGTCCTGCTCACCAGCTCCAGCACTTGTGATGGTTCTCCAGTGACAGCTGTTCGCAACCCCTTCCACCCCCTGCCTGCCCCTAATGTGACCCAGCTCACAGGGGGCTCACCCCACCCAAACCCACACGCCCCAACACATTCCCTGGTTCAGCCCCTCTGCCCTATTCAGCCAAACTGGGCCTTTGCAACCTACCTATGCATCGTTGTTTCTCCTCACCATTCAAGGAGAGATCTCCTTTTGTACTTAGCTTGGTTGACTGGTGGATGGATGGATGGATGGATGGATGGATGGATGAATGGATGGATAGATGTATGGGTGGATGGATGGATGGATGGAAAGGTCAATGGATCGGTTTTCTAGAGGCAGAGTACCATATAGGGGTACTGGAGTCCGCTGGTGTCAGATCCTTAGTCAATGTCAAATGTAAAACATTAATTCATCAATAACAAAAATGAATAAGCACCTAAATAAATAAATAAATAAATATAAAAACTGGGTTAAAAAATACATGGTGTCTTTGCCTTTCTGCATATGGAATGCTGTGAGGATCTTAACAAGGAAAGCATTGTCCTGAGTAGCCCATTTGAAGTCGTGGAATATTTCCTTTTGCTTTTTCTTTTTTTACTTTCTATTTTCTTGATTATTCACTGGAATAAATAGACAGGAATTGAGAGGGAAGGGAGGTAGAGAGAGTTTGAGACACAGAGAGAGACAACTGCAGCACTTCCGCACCACTTGTAAAGATTTCCCCTGGCAGGTGCGAACCCGGGTGTTGAAGCCCAGTCCTCCTGCATTGTAACATGAGTGCTTAACTGGGTGTGGCACACCTGGTACCCTTGATGGGACACTTTTTTTTAGCAATGAAAAGAAATTCTCGTGGAAAGGTAATAAATAAATGAAGAAGTAAATAAAAGTGCATTTACATTATCTCAGTGGAAACACACAGGGACATATACGTCTCTGTTACCTGTATTACTTCTTCATGTATGGATTGATTGCCTCAAGAGGTTATTGCCACAGCTGAGTGCCTACACCACGAATAATCCACAGCTCCTGCACTCCATTTGTTCCCCTTTCGCTGCCCTTGTTGCTTGGTCACTGTGGTGGTTATTGTTTTTGTTGTTGTTGTTGTTGTTACTGACCTTGCATCTGACAGACACAAAAGGAGAGAGCAGAGGAAATACAGGGTGGGAGAGAAAGATAGAGCTCCTAAAGACCTGCTTCACCCCCTGTAAAGCGATTCCCCTGCAGGTGGCAGTCTGGGGGCAAGACCCCAAATCCTTCCACCTGTCCCCTCTATTCGTGATCGCCACAAGCCCTTAACCCTCTGACATACCGCCAAACCTCCCTGGATTTACTTTTGAAGGCAGTATCACCTGCCTCGTTTTGAATCCTCATTATCCTGAGGGTCAGTCCTGGAGACAGTGTCATGACACGACACATGGAGATCTCTGTTATCAGAGAGCACCTGGAACAGCAGCTGGGGCTCTAGTGCCCGGGCAGGAGCAACTCCCCATCCACCTTCCACGGAGTCCACCTGCCTGCATTTTGGTCCTTTTCCCTCCAAAAAAGATTTTTCCCTTTTTTAACTTTGAAACAGGCAGGAGACAGGTTACCCAGGCAGGGGAAAAAAAATAAAAAGCCTTTTTTTTTTTTTTTTTTAACGAAGTGAATGACCATCTTCTGGGAAGTATAGGTTTTGAACCTGAAAACTCTGTCTGTCTGTCTCTTAGTCCGCAGAAAGAGCCACTAGCCCAGCCAGATCTCACACTCAGATGGGGTGTTTTTGCCAGTCAAAGGTCTGCACAGCACACTAGGGATTGGGCGGCCTGAGACCCAAATGTTACATTGTAGATGGACTGTTTGCAGTTCTTGCTCCCCAGGACATTGGACTGTCTCAACTCCCTCCCCTACAGCATGAAAAAAAGACTCTTTCCAACCTTGGAGCAACTGGAGTGGGGGCGAGGGGGGCTGTTTGCATGTCTGCACTGCTCATGCCCAGGTGTCTGTGGGGGTCCGTGGCAGAGGCTGTAAGGTGCTAGGGGGCAGAAGGAGACTGTTTGAGAGGCAGGCTGCAGGCAGGGGAACCAGGAGTGTGTGCAGGTCTGTGTGTGTGGGTGTGGTGGCAGGGGGTTAGGGCAGGTCCCCGTGCTGGATGGTGAGATGGCAGCTGGGCTGGCCCTGGGCCCTCAGGGCTGAAGGGCAGAAGCAGGGTGGCAGTAAAGTAGCGCAGGGAGGAACACCGTAGATGTTAGTTGGGAGCTGCGGGACAGAGGGTAAGGGGAAAGGGGGCATCCTTGAGGAGGGGTCAGGACTAGAGAGTGGGGGCAGCTGGAGGCATGGAAGGTCCCAGGAATCAGGGACTGACAGGAACAGATTCCTACACCCCCCCACTGGATAGAAGCTGCAGAAGCCAGAGCAGCAGCCCTGGATTGCCTAGGCCAAGGGCCCTGAGTGAGTCCCGCTGAGGATGAGGAAGAGGAGGAGGGGGTGTAGGAGGAGGAGGAGGAAGAGGAGGAGGAAGAGGAGAAAGAGGAGGAGGAAGAAGAGGAGGAGGAGGAGGAGTAGGAGGAGGAGGGGCAGGAGGGCAGCTGTCAGTAGGCAACGGGATTAATAGAGGCCTCCATTACGGAGGCATGTGTCCAGGCAGGCACCCACCAACCCTCAGGGGCAGCTCAGGGCACCCAGGGACTTGGTGTGGGTATCTCTGGGGCGGGGACTGTCAGTCAGTCAGCAAGACTGTGTGTCAGTGCACATGGTGGGACAGGGGCCTGGCGGACCTTGGTCCCCCGCCCTGGACTGTCAGATGCCAGCCCCATGCCCAGACACACACCAATCCGCCCATAGCCCCTTGGCCCGGCCGACCAGCACCTGCTTTGGCCTGGGGCTCTGTCTCTGGTGGCTGGCCACCACCCCTCAAGTCAAGTTCAGCATGGGGTCATGGCTGCTGGTCAACTGGATGGGCGGGGTCCCCGTGGCCTAGCAACCACAGGAGCCCTCTGTGATGTCCTAGCCCCTGGCAATCTGTGCTGGCCACACTGGAACTGGGCAGCCCAACTGCCCTGCCACTAGGTCAGGCAACAGCGCCCAGACGCCTGGGCCCTGGCACAGAGGGACGGAAGGATGGCAAGACAGTGCTGACCGACGAGGGACCTCAGGGATGGATGCCAAGAGAAGACAGGTGGAGGTGCGCCCTGGATCCAGGGAGCCCAGGCCAGAGCTGCCTGCATGCCTGCCGGCCTTCCTGGATGTCTGTATGCTGCCTTTGTCCAGGTAGGTTTCTCAGGTCCCCTCCAATCCTGTCCTCTCCTGTCCTCTCCTGTCCTCACCATCCTGTCCCCTCTCCTTTCCTCCGCACTTTGCTTCTCTCCTGTGTATGTCCTCTCTTCCAGGTGTCCTGCTCACCAGCTCCAGCACTTGTGATGGTTCTCCAGTGACAGCTGTTCGCAACCCCTTCCACCCCCTGCCTGCCCCTAATGTGACCCAGCTCACAGGGTCTCCGGCTCACCCCACCCAAACCCACACGCCCCAACACATTCCCTGGTTCAGCCCCTCTGCCCTATTCAGCCAAACTGGGCCTTTGCAACCTACCTATGCATCGTTGTTTCTCCTCACCATTCAAGGAGAGATCTCCTTTTGTACTTAGCTTGGTTGACTGGTGGATGGATGGATGGATGGATGGATGTATGGATGAATGGATGGATAGATGTATGGGTGGATGGATGGATGGATGGAAAGGTCAATGGATCGGTTTTCTAGAGGCAGAGTACCATATAGGGGTACTGGAGTCCGCTGGTGTCAGATCCTTAGTCAATGTCAAATGTAAAACATTAATTCATCAATAACAAAAATGAATAAGCACCTAAATAAATAAATAAATAAATATACAAACTGGGTTAAAAAATACATGGTGTCTTTGCCTTTCTGCATATGGAATGCTGTGAGGATCTTAACAAGGAAAGCATTGTCCTGAGTAGCCCATTTGAAGTCGTGGAATATTTCCTTTTGCTTTTTCTTTTTTTACTTTCTATTTTCTTGATTATTCACTGGAATAAATAGACAGGAATTGAGAGGGAAGGGAGGTAGAGAGAGTTTGAGACACAGAGAGAGACAACTGCAGCACTTCCGCACCACTTGTAAAGATTTCCCCTGGCAGGTGCGAACCCGGGTGTTGAAGCCCAGTCCTCCTGCATTGTAACATGAGTGCTTAACTGGGTGTGGCACACCTGGTACCCTTGATGGGACACTTTTTTTTAGCAATGAAAAGAAATTCTCGTGGCAAGGTAATACATAAATGAAGAAGTAAATAAAAGTGCATTTACATTATCTCAGTGGAAACACACAGGGACATATACGTCTCTGTTACCTGTATTACTTCTTCATGTATGGATTGATTGCCTCAAGAGGTTATTGCCACAGCTGAGTGCCTACACCACGAATAATCCACAGCTCCTGCACTCCATTTGTTCCCCTTTCGCTGCCCTTGTTGCTTGGTCACTGTGGTGGTTATTGTTTTTGTTGTTGTTGTTGTTGTTACTGACCTTGCATCTGACAGACACAAAAGGAGAGAGCAGAGGAAATACAGGGTGGGAGAGAAAGATAGAGCTCCTAAAGACCTGCTTCACCCCCTGTAAAGCGACTCCCCTGCAGGTGGCAGTCTGGGGGCCAGACCCCAAATCCTTCCACCTGTCCCCTCTATTCGTGATCGCCACAAGCCCTTAACCCTCTGACATACCGCCAAACCTCCCTGGATTTACTTTTGAAGGCAGTATCACCTGCCTCGTTTTGAATCCTCATTATCCTGAGGGTCAGTCCTGGAGACAGTGTCATGACACGACACATGGAGATCTCTGTTATCAGAGAGCACCTGGAACAGCAGCTGGGGCTCTAGTGCCCGGGCAGGAGCAACTCCCCATCCACCTTCCACGGAGTCCACCTGCCTGCATTTTGGTCCTTTTCCCTCCAAAAAAGATTTTTCCCTTTTTTAACTTTGAAACAGGCAGGAGACAGGTTACCCAGGCAGGGGAAAAAAAATAAAAAGCCTTTTTTTTTTTTTTTTTTTTTTTTTACCGAAGTGAATGACCATCTTCTGGGAAGTATAGGTTTTGAACCTGAAAACTCTGTCTGTCTGTCTCTTAGTCCGCAGAAAGAGCCACTAGCCCAGCCAGATCTCACACTCAGATGGGGTGTTTTTGCCAGTCAAAGGTCTGCACAGCACACTAGGGATTGGGCGGCCTGAGACCCAAATGTTACATTGTAGATGGACTGTTTGCAGTTCTTGCTCCCCAGGACATTGGACTGTCTCAACTCCCTCCCCTACAGCATGAAAAAAAGACTCTTTCCAACCTTGGAGCAACTGGAGTGGGGGCGAGGGGGGCTGTTTGCATGTCTGCACTGCTCATGCCCAGGTGTCTGTGGGGGTCCGTGGCAGAGGCTGTAAGGTGCTAGGGGGCAGAAGGAGACTGTTTGAGAGGCAGGCTGCAGGCAGGGGAACCAGGAGTGTGTGCAGGTCTGTGTGTGTGGGTGTGGTGGCAGGGGGTTAGGGCAGGTCCCCGTGCTGGATGGTGAGATGGCAGCTGGGCTGGCCCTGGGCCCTCAGGGCTGAAGGGCAGAAGCAGGGTGGCAGTAAAGTAGCGCAGGGAGGAACACCGTAGATGTTAGTTGGGAGCTGCGGGACAGAGGGTAAGGGGAAAGGGGGCATCCTTGAGGAGGGGTCAGGACTAGAGAGTGGGGGCAGTTGGAGGCATGGAAGGTCCCAGGAATCAGGGACTGACAGGAACAGATTCCTACACCCCCCCACTGGATAGAAGCTGCAGAAGCCAGAGCAGCAGCCCTGGATTGCCTAGGCCAAGGGTCCTGAGTGAGTCCCGCTGAGGATGAGGAAGAGGAGGAGGGGGTGTAGGAGGAGGAGGAGGAAGAGGAGGAGGAAGAGGAGAAAGAGGAGGAGGAAGAAGAGGAGGAGGAGGAGGAGGAGGAGGAGGAGGGGCAGGTGGGCAGCTGTCAGTAGGCAACGGGATTAATAGAGGCCTCCATTACGGAGGCATGTGTCCAGGCAGGCACCCACCAACCCTCAGGGGCAGCTCAGGGCACCCAGGGACTTGGTGTGGGTATCTCTGGGGCGGGGACTGTCAGTCAGTCAGCAATACTGTGTGTCAGTGCACATGGTGGGACAGGGGCCTGGCGGACCTTGGTCCCCCGCCCTGGACTGTCAGATGCCAGCCCCATGCCCAGACACACACCAATCCGCCCAGAGCCCCTTGGCCCGGCCGACCAGCACCTGCTTTGGCCTGGGGCTCTGTCTCTGGTGGCTGGCCACCACCCCTCAAGTCAAGTTCAGCATGGGGTCATGGCTGCTGGTCAACTGGATGGGCGGGGTCCCCGTGGCCTAGCAACCACAGGAGCCCTCTGTGATGTCCTAGCCCCTGGCAATCTGTGCTGGCCACACTGGAACTGGGCAGCCCAACTGCCCTGCCACTAGGTCAGGCAACAGCGCCCAGACGCCTGGGCCCTGGCACAGAGGGACGGAAGGATGGCAAGACAGTGCTGACCGACGAGGGACCTCAGGGCTGGCTGCCAAGAGAAGACAGGTGGAGGTGCGCCCTGGATCCAGGGAGCCCAGGCCAGAGCTGCCTGCATGCCTGCCGGCCTTCCTGGATGTCTGTATGCTGCCTTTGTCCAGGTAGGTTTCTCAGGTCCCCTCCAATCCTGTCCTCTCCTGTCCTCTCCTGTCCTCACCATCCTGTCCCCTCTCCTTTCCTCCGCACTTTGCTTCTCTCCTGTGTCTGTCCTCTCTTCCAGGTGTCCTGCTCACCAGCTCCAGCACTTGTGATGGTTCTCCAGTGACAGCTGTTCGCAACCCCTTCCACCCCCTGCCTGCCCCTAATGTGACCCAGCTCACAGGGTCTCCGGCTCACCCCACCCAAACCCACACGCCCCAACACATTCCCTGGTTCAGCCCCTCTGCCCTATTCAGCCAAACTGGGCCTTTGCAACCTACCTATGCATCGTTGTTTCTCCTCACCATTCAAGGAGAGATCTCCTTTTGTACTTAGCTTGGTTGACTGGTGGATGGATGGATGGATGGATGGATGGATGGATGAATGGATGGATAGATGTATGGGTGGATGGATGGATGGATGGAAAGGTCAATGGATCGGTTTTCTAGAGGCAGAGTACCATATAGGGGTACTGGAGTCCGCTGGTGTCAGATCCTTAGTCAATGTCAAATGTAAAACATTAATTCATCAATAACAAAAATGAATAAGCACCTAAATAAATAAATAAATAAATATAAAAACTGGGTTAAAAAATACATGGTGTCTTTGCCTTTCTGCATATGGAATGCTGTGAGGATCTTAACAAGGAAAGCATTGTCCTGAGTAGCCCATTTGAAGTCGTGGAATATTTCCTTTTGCTTTTTCTTTTTTTACTTTCTATTTTCTTGATTATTCACTGGAATAAATAGACAGGAATTGAGAGGGAAGGGAGGTAGAGAGAGTTTGAGACACAGAGAGAGACAACTGCAGCACTTCCGCACCACTTGTAAAGATTTCCCCTGGCAGGTGCGAACCCGGGTGTTGAAGCCCAGTCCTCCTGCATTGTAACATGAGTGCTTAACTGGGTGTGGCACACCTGGTACCCTTGATGGGACACTTTTTTTTAGCAATGAAAAGAAATTCTCGTGGAAAGGTAATAAATAAATGAAGAAGTAAATAAAAGTGCATTTACATTATCTCAGTGGAAACACACAGGGACATATACGTCTCTGTTACCTGTATTACTTCTTCATGTATGGATTGATTGCCTCAAGAGGTTATTGCCACAGCTGAGTGCCTACACCACGAATAATCCACAGCTCCTGCACTCCATTTGTTCCCCTTTCGCTGCCCTTGTTGCTTGGTCACTGTGGTGGTTATTGTTTTTGTTGTTGTTGTTGTTGTTACTGACCTTGCATCTGACAGACACAAAAGGAGAGAGCAGAGGAAATACAGGGTGGGAGAGAAAGATAGAGCTCCTAAAGACCTGCTTCACCCCCTGTAAAGCGATTCCCCTGCAGGTGGCAGTCTGGGGGCAAGACCCCAAATCCTTCCACCTGTCCCCTCTATTCGTGATCGCCACAAGCCCTTAACCCTCTGACATACCGCCAAACCTCCCTGGATTTACTTTTGAAGGCAGTATCACCTGCCTCGTTTTGAATCCTCATTATCCTGAGGGTCAGTCCTGGAGACAGTGTCATGACACGACACATGGAGATCTCTGTTATCAGAGAGCACCTGGAACAGCAGCTGGGGCTCTAGTGCCCGGGCAGGAGCAACTCCCCATCCACCTTCCACGGAGTCCACCTGCCTGCATTTTGGTCCTTTTCCCTCCAAAAAAGATTTTTCCCTTTTTTAACTTTGAAACAGGCAGGAGACAGGTTACCCAGGCAGGGGAAAAAAAATAAAAAGCCTTTTTTTTTTTTTTTTTTACCGAAGTGAATGACCATCTTCTGGGAAGTATAGGTTTTGAACCTGAAAACTCTGTCTGTCTGTCTCTTAGTCCGCAGAAAGAGCCACTAGCCCAGCCAGATCTCACACTCAGATGGGGTGTTTTTGCCAGTCAAAGGTCTGCACAGCACACTAGGGATTGGGCGGCCTGAGACCCAAATGTTACATTGTAGATGGACTGTTTGCAGTTCTTGCTCCCCAGGACATTGGACTGTCTCAACTCCCTCCCCTACAGCATGAAAAAAAGACTCTTTCCAACCTTGGAGCAACTGGAGTGGGGGCGAGGGGGGCTGTTTGCATGTCTGCACTGCTCATGCCCAGGTGTCTGTGGGGGTCCGTGGCAGAGGCTGTAAGGTGCTAGGGGGCAGAAGGAGACTGTTTGAGAGGCAGGCTGCAGGCAGGGGAACCAGGAGTGTGTGCAGGTCTGTGTGTGTGGGTGTGGTGGCAGGGGGTTAGGGCAGGTCCCCGTGCTGGATGGTGAGATGGCAGCTGGGCTGGCCCTGGGCCCTCAGGGCTGAAGGGCAGAAGCAGGGTGGCAGTAAAGTAGCGCAGGGAGGAACACCGTAGATGTTAGTTGGGAGCTGCGGGACAGAGGGTAAGGGGAAAGGGGGCATCCTTGAGGAGGGGTCAGGACTTGAGAGTGGGGGCAGCTGGAGGCATGGAAGGTCCCAGGAATCAGGGACTGACAGGAACAGATTCCTACACCCCCCCACTGGATAGAAGCTGCAGAAGCCAGAGCAGCAGCCCTGGATTGCCTAGGCCAAGGGACCTGAGTGAGTCCCACTGAGGATGAGGAAGAGGAGGAGGGGGTGTAGGAGGAGGAGGAGGAAGAGGAGGAGGAAGAGGAGAAAGAGGAGGAGGAAGAAGAGGAGGAGGAGGAGGAGGAGGAGGAGGAGGGGCAGGAGGGCAGCTGTCAGTAGGCAACAGGATTAATAGAGGCCTCCATTACGGAGGCATGTGTCCAGGCAGGCACCCACCAACCCTCAGGGGCAGCTCAGGGCACCCAGGGACTTGGTGTGGGTATCTCTGGGGCGGGGACTGTCAGTCAGTCAGCAATACTGTGTGTCAGTGCACATGGTGGGACAGGGGCCTGGCGGACCTTGGTCCCCCGCCCTGGACTGTCAGATGCCAGCCCCATGCCCAGACACACACCAATCCGCCCAGAGCCCCTTGGCCCGGCCGACCAGCACCTGCTTTGGCCTGGGGCTCTGTCTCTGGTGGCTGGCCACCACCCCTCAAGTCAAGTTCAGCATGGGGTCATGGCTGCTGGTCAACTGGATGGGCGGGGTCCCCGTGGCCTAGCAACCACAGGAGCCCTCTGTGATGTCCTAGCCCCTGGCAATCTGTGCTGGCCACACTGGAACTGGGCAGCCCAACTGCCCTGCCACTAGGTCAGGCAACAGCGCCCAGACGCCTGGGCCCTGGCACAGAGGGACGGAAGGATGGCAAGACAGTGCTGACCGACGAGGGACCTCAGGGCTGGCTGCCAAGAGAAGACAGGTGGAGGTGCGCCCTGGATCCAGGGAGCCCAGGCCAGAGCTGCCTGCATGCCTGCCGGCCTTCCTGGATGTCTGTATGCTGCCTTTGTCCAGGTAGGTTTCTCAGGTCCCCTCCAATCCTGTCCTCTCCTGTCCTCTCCTGTCCTCACCATCCTGTCCCCTCTCCTTTCCTCCGCATTTTGCTTCTCTCCTGTGTCTGTCCTCTCTTCCAGGTGTCCTGCTCACCAGCTCCAGCACTTGTGATGGTTCTCCAGTGACAGCTGTTCGCAACCCCTTCCACCCCCTGCCTGCCCCTAATGTGACCCAGCTCACAGGGTCTCCGGCTCACCCCACCCAAACCCACACGCCCCAACACATTCCCTGGTTCAGCCCCTCTGCCCTATTCAGCCAAACTGGGCCTTTGCAACCTACCTATGCATCGTTGTTTCTCCTCACCATTCAAGGAGAGATCTCCTTTTGTACTTAGCTTGGTTGACTGGTGGATGGATGGATGGATGGATGGATGGATGGATGGATGAATGGATGGATAGATGTATGGGTGGATGGATGGATGGATGGAAAGGTCAATGGATCGGTTTTCTAGAGGCAGAGTACCATATAGGGGTACTGGAGTCCGCTGGTGTCAGATCCTTAGTCAATGTCAAATGTAAAACATTAATTCATCAATAACAAAAATGAATAAGCACCTAAATAAATAAATAAATAAATATAAAAACTGGGTTAAAAAATACATGGTGTCTTTGCCTTTCTGCATATGGAATGCTGTGAGGATCTTAACAAGGAAAGCATTGTCCTGAGTAGCCCATTTGAAGTCGTGGAATATTTCCTTTTGCTTTTTCTTTTTTTACTTTCTATTTTCTTGATTATTCACTGGAATAAATAGACAGGAATTGAGAGGGAAGGGAGGTAGAGAGAGTTTGAGACACAGAGAGAGACAACTGCAGCACTTCCGCACCACTTGTAAAGATTTCCCCTGGCAGGTGCGAACCCGGGTGTTGAAGCCCAGTCCTCCTGCATTGTAACATGAGTGCTTAACTGGGTGTGGCACACCTGGTACCCTTGATGGGACACTTTTTTTTAGCAATGAAAAGAAATTCTCGTGGAAAGGTAATAAATAAATGAAGAAGTAAATAAAAGTGCATTTACATTATCTCAGTGGAAACACACAGGGACATATACGTCTCTGTTACCTGTATTACTTCTTCATGTATGGATTGATTGCCTCAAGAGGTTATTGCCACAGCTGAGTGCCTACACCACGAATAATCCACAGCTCCTGCACTCCATTTGTTCCCCTTTCGCTGCCCTTGTTGCTTGGTCACTGTGGTGGTTATTGTTTTTGTTGTTGTTGTTGTTGTTACTGACCTTGCATCTGACAGACACAAAAGGAGAGAGCAGAGGAAATACAGGGTGGGAGAGAAAGATAGAGCTCCTAAAGACCTGCTTCACCCCCTGTAAAGCGATTCCCCTGCAGGTGGCAGTCTGGGGGCAAGACCCCAAATCCTTCCACCTGTCCCCTCTATTCGTGATCGCCACAAGCCCTTAACCCTCTGACATACCGCCAAACCTCCCTGGATTTACTTTTGAAGGCAGTATCACCTGCCTCGTTTTGAATCCTCATTATCCTGAGGGTCAGTCCTGGAGACAGTGTCATGACACGACACATGGAGATCTCTGTTATCAGAGGGCACCTGGAACAGCAGCTGGGGCTCTAGTGCCCGGGCAGGAGCAACTCCCCATCCACCTTCCACGGAGTCCACCTGCCTGCATTTTGGTCCTTTTCCCTCCAAAAAAGATTTTTCCCTTTTTTAACTTTGAAACAGGCAGGAGACAGGTTACCCAGGCAGGGGAAAAAAAATAAAAAGCCTTTTTTTTTTTTTTTTTTAACGAAGTGAATGACCATCTTCTGGGAAGTATAGGTTTTGAACCTGAAAACTCTGTCTGTCTGTCTCTTAGTCCGCAGAAAGAGCCACTAGCCCAGCCAGATCTCACACTCAGATGGGGTGTTTTTGCCAGTCAAAGGTCTGCACAGCACACTAGGGATTGGGCGGCCTGAGACCCAAATGTTACATTGTAGATGGACTGTTTGCAGTTCTTGCTCCCCAGGACATTGGACTGTCTCAACTCCCTCCCCTACAGCATGAAAAAAAGACTCTTTCCAACCTTGGAGCAACTGGAGTGGGGGCGAGGGGGGCTGTTTGCATGTCTGCACTGCTCATGCCCAGGTGTCTGTGGGGGTCCGTGGCAGAGGCTGTAAGGTGCTAGGGGGCAGAAGGAGACTGTTTGAGAGGCAGGCTGCAGGCAGGGGAACCAGGAGTGTGTGCAGGTCTGTGTGTGTGGGTGTGGTGGCAGGGTGTTAGGGCAGGTCCCCGTGCTGGATGTTGAGATGGCAGCTGGGCTGGCCCTGGGCCCTCAGGGCTGAAGGGCAGAAGCAGGGTGGCAGTAAAGTAGCGCAGGGAGGAACACCGTAGATGTTAGTTGGGAGCTGCGGGACAGAGGGTAAGGGGAAAGGGGGCATCCTTGAGGAGGGGTCAGGACTAGAGAGTGGGGGCAGCTGGAGGCATGGAAGGTCCCAGGAATCAGGGACTGACAGGAACAGATTCCTACACCCCCCCACTGGATAGAAGCTGCAGAAGCCAGAGCAGCAGCCCTGGATTGCCTAGGCCAAGGGCCCTGAGTGAGTCCCGCTGAGGATGAGGAAGAGGAGGAGGGGGTGTAGGAGGAGGAGGAGGAAGAGGAGGAGGAAGAGGAGAAAGAGGAGGAGGAAGAGGAGGAGGAGGAGGAGGAGTAGGAGGAGGAGGGGCAGGAGGGCAGCTGTCAGTAGGCAACGGGATTAATAGAGGCCTCCATTACGGAGGCATGTGTCCAGGCAGGCACCCACCAACCCTCAGGGGCAGCTCAGGGCACCCAGGGACTTGGTGTGGGTATCTCTGGGGCGGGGACTGTCAGTCAGTCAGCAAGACTGTGTGTCAGTGCACATGGTGGGACAGGGGCCTGGCGGACCTTGGTCCCCCGCCCTGGACTGTCAGATGCCAGCCCCATGCCCAGACACACACCAATCCGCCCATAGCCCCTTGGCCCGGCCGACCAGCACCTGCTTTGGCCTGGGGCTCTGTCTCTGGTGGCTGGCCACCACCCCTCAAGTCAAGTTCAGCATGGGGTCATGGCTGCTGGTCAACTGGATGGGCGGGGTCCCCGTGGCCTAGCAACCACAGGAGCCCTCTGTGATGTCCTAGCCCCTGGCAATCTGTGCTGGCCACACTGGAACTGGGCAGCCCAACTGCCCTGCCACTAGGTCAGGCAACAGCGCCCAGACGCCTGGGCCCTGGCACAGAGGGACGGAAGGATGGCAAGACAGTGCTGACCGACGAGGGACCTCAGGGATGGATGCCAAGAGAAGACAGGTGGAGGTGCGCCCTGGATCCAGGGAGCCCAGGCCAGAGCTGCCTGCATGCCTGCCGGCCTTCCTGGATGTCTGTATGCTGCCTTTGTCCAGGTAGGTTTCTCAGGTCCCCTCCAATCCTGTCCTCTCCTGTCCTCTCCTGTCCTCACCATCCTGTCCCCTCTCCTTTCCTCCGCACTTTGCTTCTCTCCTGTGTATGTCCTCTCTTCCAGGTGTCCTGCTCACCAGCTCCAGCACTTGTGATGGTTCTCCAGTGACAGCTGTTCGCAACCCCTTCCACCCCCTGCCTGCCCCTAATGTGACCCAGCTCACAGGGTCTCCGGCTCACCCCACCCAAACCCACACGCCCCAACACATTCCCTGGTTCAGCCCCTCTGCCCTATTCAGCCAAACTGGGCCTTTGCAACCTACCTATGCATCGTTGTTTCTCCTCACCATTCAAGGAGAGATCTCCTTTTGTACTTAGCTTGGTTGACTGGTGGATGGATGGATGGATGGATGGATGTATGGATGAATGGATGGATAGATGTATGGGTGGATGGATGGATGGATGGAAAGGTCAATGGATCGGTTTTCTAGAGGCAGAGTACCATATAGGGGTACTGGAGTCCGCTGGTGTCAGATCCTTAGTCAATGTCAAATGTAAAACATTAATTCATCAATAACAAAAATGAATAAGCACCTAAATAAATAAATAAATAAATATACAAACTGGGTTAAAAAATACATGGTGTCTTTGCCTTTCTGCATATGGAATGCTGTGAGGATCTTAACAAGGAAAGCATTGTCCTGAGTAGCCCATTTGAAGTCGTGGAATATTTCCTTTTCCTTTTTCTTTTTTTACTTTCTATTTTCTTGATTATTCACTGGAATAAATAGACAGGAATTGAGAGGGAAGGGAGGTAGAGAGAGTTTGAGACACAGAGAGAGACAACTGCAGCACTTCCGCACCACTTGTAAAGATTTCCCCTGGCAGGTGCGAACCCGGGTGTTGAAGCCCAGTCCTCCTGCATTGTAACATGAGTGCTTAACTGGGTGTGGCACACCTGGTACCCTTGATGGGACACTTTTTTTTAGCAATGAAAAGAAATTCTCGTGGCAAGGTAATACATAAATGAAGAAGTAAATAAAAGTGCATTTACATTATCTCAGTGGAAACACACAGGGACATATACGTCTCTGTTACCTGTATTACTTCTTCATGTATGGATTGATTGCCTCAAGAGGTTATTGCCACAGCTGAGTGCCTACACCACGAATAATCCACAGCTCCTGCACTCCATTTGTTCCCCTTTCGCTGCCCTTGTTGCTTGGTCACTGTGGTGGTTATTGTTTTTGTTGTTGTTGTTGTTGTTACTGACCTTGCATCTGACAGACACAAAAGGAGAGAGCAGAGGAAATACAGGGTGGGAGAGAAAGATAGAGCTCCTAAAGACCTGCTTCACCCCCTGTAAAGCGACTCCCCTGCAGGTGGCAGTCTGGGGGCCAGACCCCAAATCCTTCCACCTGTCCCCTCTATTCGTGATCGCCACAAGCCCTTAACCCTCTGACATACCGCCAAACCTCCCTGGATTTACTTTTGAAGGCAGTATCACCTGCCTCGTTTTGAATCCTCATTATCCTGAGGGTCAGTCCTGGAGACAGTGTCATGACACGACACATGGAGATCTCTGTTATCAGAGAGCACCTGGAACAGCAGCTGGGGCTCTAGTGCCCGGGCAGGAGCAACTCCCCATCCACCTTCCACGGAGTCCACCTGCCTGCATTTTGGTCCTTTTCCCTCCAAAAAAGATTTTTCCCTTTTTTAACTTTGAAACAGGCAGGAGACAGGTTACCCAGGCAGGGGAAAAAAAATAAAAAGCCTTTTTTTTTTTTTTTTTTTTTTTACCGAAGTGAATGACCATCTTCTGGGAAGTATAGGTTTTGAACCTGAAAACTCTGTCTGTCTGTCTCTTAGTCCGCAGAAAGAGCCACTAGCCCAGCCAGATCTCACACTCAGATGGGGTGTTTTTGCCAGTCAAAGGTCTGCACAGCACACTAGGGATTGGGCGGCCTGAGACCCAAATGTTACATTGTAGATGGACTGTTTGCAGTTCTTGCTCCCCAGGACATTGGACTGTCTCAACTCCCTCCCCTACAGCATGAAAAAAAGACTCTTTCCAACCTTGGAGCAACTGGAGTGGAGGCGAGGGGGGCTGTTTGCATGTCTGCACTGCTCATGCCCAGGTGTCTGTGGGGGTCCGTGGCAGAGGCTGTAAGGTGCTAGGGGGCAGAAGGAGACTGTTTGAGAGGCAGGCTGCAGGCAGGGGAACCAGGAGTGTGTGCAGGTCTGTGTGTGTGGGTGTGGTGGCAGGGGGTTAGGGCAGGTCCCCGTGCTGGATGGTGAGATGGCAGCTGGGCTGGCCCTGGGCCCTCAGGGCTGAAGGGCAGAAGCAGGGTGGCAGTAAAGTAGCGCAGGGAGGAACACCGTAGATGTTAGTTGGGAGCTGCGGGACAGAGGGTAAGGGGAAAGGGGGCATCCTTGAGGAGGGGTCAGGACTAGAGAGTGGGGGCAGTTGGAGGCATGGAAGGTCCCAGGAATCAGGGACTGACAGGAACAGATTCCTACACCCCCCCACTGGATAGAAGCTGCAGAAGCCAGAGCAGCAGCCCTGGATTGCCTAGGCCAAGGGTCCTGAGTGAGTCCCGCTGAGGATGAGGAAGAGGAGGAGGGGGTGTAGGAGGAGGAGGAGGAAGAGGAGGAGGAAGAGGAGAAAGAGGAGGAGGAAGAAGAGGAGGAGGAGGAGGAGGAGGAGGAGGAGGGGCAGGAGGGCAGCTGTCAGTAGGCAACGGGATTAATAGAGGCCTCCATTACGGAGGCATGTGTCCAGGCAGGCACCCACCAACCCTCAGGGGCAGCTCAGGGCACCCAGGGACTTGGTGTGGGTATCTCTGGGGCGGGGACTGTCAGTCAGTCAGCAAGACTGTGTGTCAGTGCACATGGTGGGACAGGGGCCTGGCGGACCTTGGTCCCCCGCCCTGGACTGTCAAATGCCAGCCCCATGCCCAGACACACACCAATCCGCCCAGAGCCCCTTGGCCCGGCCGACCAGCACCTGCTTTGGCCTGGGGCTCTGTCTCTGGTGGCTGGCCACCACCCCTCAAGTCAAGTTCAGCATGGGGTCATGGCTGCTGGTCAACTGGATGGGCGGGGTCCCCGTGGCCTAGCAACCACAGGAGCCCTCTGTGATGTCCTAGCCCCTGGCAATCTGTGCTGGCCACACTGGCACTGGGCAGCCCAACTGCCCTGCCACTAGGTCAGGCAACAGCGCCCAGACGCCTGGGCCCTGGCACAGAGGGACGGAAGGATGGCAAGACAGTGCTGACCGACGAGGGACCTCAGGGCTGGCTGCCAAGAGAAGACAGGTGGAGGTGCGCCCTGGATCCAGGGAGCCCAGGCCAGAGCTGCCTGCATGCCTGCCGGCCTTCCTGGATGTCTGTATGCTGCCTTTGTCCAGGTAGGTTTCTCAGGTCCCCTCCAATCCTGTCCTCTCCTGTCCTCTCCTGTCCTCACCATCCTGTCCCCTCTCCTTTCCTCCGCACTTTGCTTCTCTCCTGTGTATGTCCTCTCTTCCAGGTGTCCTGCTCACCAGCTCCAGCACTTGTGATGGTTCTCCAGTGACAGCTGTTCGCAACCCCTTCCACCCCCTGCCTGCCCCTAATGTGACCCAGCTCACAGGGTCTCCGGCTCACCCGACCCAAACCCAGACGCCCCAACACATTCCCTGGTTCAGCCCCTCTGCCCTATTCAGCCAAACTGGGCCTTTGCAACCTACCTATGCATCGTTGTTTCTCCTCACCATTCAAGGAGAGATCTCCTTTTGTACTTAGCTTGGTTGACTGGTGGATGGATGGATGTATGGATGTATGGATGAATGGATGGATAGATGTATGGGTGGATGGATGGATGGATGGAAAGGTCAATGGATCGGTTTTCTAGAGGCAGAGTACCATATAGGGGTACTGGAGTCCGCTGGTGTCAGATCCTTAGTCAATGTCAAATGTAAAACATTAATTCATCAATAACAAATATGAATAAGCACCTAAATAAATAAATAAATAAATATAAAAACTGGGTTAAAAAATACATGGTGTCTTTGCCTTTCTGCATATGGAATGCTGTGAGGACCTTAACAAGGAAAGCATTGTCCTGAGTAGCCCATTTGAAGTCGTGGAATATTTCCTTTTCCTTTTTCTTTTTTTACTTTCTATTTTCTTGATTATTCACTGGAATAAATAGACAGGAATTGAGAGGGAAGGGAGGTAGAGAGAGTTTGAGACACAGAGAGAGACAACTGCAGCACTTCCGCACCACTTGTAAAGATTTCCCCTGGCAGGTGCGAACCCGGGTGTTGAAGCCCAGTCCTCCTGCATTGTAACATGAGTGCTTAACTGGGTGTGGCACACCTGGTACCCTTGATGGGACACTTTTTTTTAGCAATGAAAAGAAATTCTCGTGGCAAGGTAATAAATAAATGAAGAAGTAAATAAAAGTGCATTTACATTATCTCAGTGGAAACACACAGGGACATATACGTCTCTGTTACCTGTATTACTTCTTCATGTATGGATTGATTGCCTCAAGAGGTTATTGCCACAGCTGAGTGCCTACACCACGAATAATCCACAGCTCCTGCACTCCATTTGTTCCCCTTTCGCTGCCCTTGTTGCTTGGTCACTGTGGTGGTTATTGTTTTTGTTGTTGTTGTTGTTGTTACTGACCTTGCATCTGACAGACACAAAAGGAGAGAGCAGAGGAAATACAGGGTGGGAGAGAAAGATAGAGCTCCTAAAGACCTGCTTCACCCCCTGTAAAGCGACTCCCCTGCAGGTGGCAGTCTGGGGGCCAGACCCCAAATCCTTCCACCTGTCCCCTCTATTCGTGATCGCCACAAGCCCTTAACGCTCTGACATACCGCCAAACCTCCCTGGATTTACTTTTGAAGGCAGTATCACCTGCCTCGTTTTGAATCCTCATTATCCTGAGGGTCAGTCCTGGAGACAGTGTCATGACACGACACATGGAGATCTCTGTTATCAGAGAGCACCTGGAACAGCAGCTGGGGCTCTAGTGCCCGGGCAGGAGCAACTCCCAATCCACCTTCCACGGAGTCCACCTGCCTGCATTTTGGTCCTTTTCCCTCCAAAAGAGATTTTTCCCTTTTTTAACTTTGAAACAGGCAGGAGACAGGTTACCCAGGCAGGGGAAAAAAAAATAAAAAGCCTTTTTTTTTTTTTTTTTTTTTTACCGAAGTGAATGACCATCTTCTGGGAAGTATAGGTTTTGAACCTGAAAACTCTGTCTGTCTGTCTCTTAGTCCACAGAAAGAGCCACTAGCCCAGCCAGATCTCACGCTCAGATGGGGTGTTTTTGCCAGTCAAAGGTCTGCACAGCACACTAGGGATTGGGTGGCCTGAGACCCAAATGTTACATTGTAGATAGACTGTTTGCAGTTCTTGCTCCCCAGGACATTGGACTGTCTCAACTCCCTCCCCTACAGCATGAAAAAAAGACTCTTTCCAACCTTGGAGCAACTGGAGTGGGGGCGAGGGGAGCTGTTTGAATGTCTGCACTGCTCATGCCCCGGTGTCTGTGGGGGTCCGTGGCAGAGGCTGTAAGGTGCTAGGGGGCAGAAGGAGACTGTTTGAGAGGCAGGCTGCAGGCAGGGGAACCAGGAGTGTGTGCAGGTCTGTGTGTGTGGGTGTGGTGGCAGGGGTTTAGGGCAGGTCCCCGTGCTGGATGGTGAGATGGCAGCTGGGCTGGCCCTGGGCCCTCAGGGCTGAAGGGCAGAAGCAGGGTGGCAGTAAAGTAGCGCAGGGAGGAACACCGTAGATGTTAGTTGGGAGCTGCGGGACAGAGGGTAAGGGGAAAGGGGGCATCCTTGAGGAGGGGTCAGGACTAGAGAGTGGGGGCAGCTGGAGGCATGGAAGGTCCCAGGAATCAGGGACTGACAGGAACAGATTCCTACACCCCCCCACTGGATAGAAGCTGCAGAAGCCAGAGCAGCAGCCCTGGATTGCCTAGGCCAAGGGCCCTGAGTGACTCCCGCTGAGGATGAGGAAGAGGAGGAGGGGGTGTAGGAGGAGGAGGAGGAAGAGGAGGAGGAAGAGGAGAAAGAGGAGGAGGAAGAAGAGGAGGAGGAGGAGGAGGAGGAGGAGGAGGAGGAGGAGGGGCAGGAGGGCAGCTGTCAGTAGGCAACGGGATTAATAGAGGCCTCCATTATGGAGGCATGTGTCCAGGCAGGCACCCACCAACCCTCAGGGGCATCTCAGGGCACCCAGGGACTTGGTGTGGGTATCTCTGGGGCGGGGACTGTCAGTCAGTCAGCAAGACTGTGTGTCAGTGCACATGGTGGGACAGGGGCCTGGCGGACCTTGGTCCCCCGCCCTGGACTGTCAGATGCCAGCCCCATGCCCAGACACACACCAATCCGCCCAGAGCCCCTTGGCCCGGCCGACCAGCACCTGCTTTGGCCTGGGGCTCTGTCTCTGGTGGCTGGCCACCACCCCTCAAGTCAAGTTCAGCATGGGGTCATGGCTGCTGGTCAACTGGATGGGCGGGGTCCCCGTGGCCTAGCAACCACAGGAGCCCTCTGTGATGTCCTAGCCCCTGGCAATCTGTGCTGGCCACACTGGCACTGGGCAGCCCAACTGCCCTGCCACTAGGTCAGGCAACAGCGCCCAGACGCCTGGGCCCTTGCACAGAGGGACGGAAGGATGGCAAGACAGTGCTGACCGACGAGGGACCTCAGGGATGGCTGCCAAGAGAAGACAGGTGGAGGTGCGCCCTGGATCCAGGGAGCCCAGGCCAGAGCTGCCTGCATGCCTGCCGGCCTTCCTGGATGTCTGTATGCTGCCTTTGTCCAGGTAGGTTTCTCAGGTCCCCTCCAATCCTGTCCTCTCCTGTCCTCTCCTGTCCTCACCATCCTGTCCCCTCTCCTTTCCTCCGCACTTTGCTTCTCTCCTGTGTCTGTCCTCTCTTCCAGGTGTCCTGCTCACCAGCTCCAGCACTTGTGATGGTTCTCCAGTGACAGCTGTTCGCAACCCCTTCCACCCCCTGCCTGCCCCTAATGTGACCCAGCTCACAGGGTCTCCGGCTCACCCCACCCAAACCCACACGCCCCAACACATTCCCTGGTTCAGCCCCTCTGCCCTATTCAGCCAAACTGGGCCTTTGCAACCTACCTATGCATCGTTGTTTCTCCTCACCATTCAAGGAGAGATCTCCTTTTGTACTTAGCTTGGTTGACTGGTGGATGGATGGATGGATGGATGGATGTATGGATGAATGGATGGATAGATGTATGGGTGGATGGATGGATGGATGGAAAGGTCAATGGATCGGTTTTCTAGAGGCAGAGTACCATATAGGGGTACTGGAGTCCGCTGGTGTCAGATCCTTAGTCAATGTCAAATGTAAAACATTAATTCATCAATAACAAAAATGAATAAGCACCTAAATAAATAAATAAATAAATATAAAAACTGGGTTAAAAAATACATGGTGTCTTTGCCTTTCTGCATATGGAATGCTGTGAGGATCTTAACAAGGAAAGCATTGTCCTGAGTAGCCCATTTGAAGTCGTGGAATATTTCCTTTTCCTTTTTCTTTTTTTACTTTCTATTTTCTTGATTATTCACTGGAATAAATAGACAGGAATTGAGAGGGAAGGGAGGTAGAGAGAGTCTGAGACACAGAGAGAGACAACTGCAGCACTTCCGCACCACTTGTAAAGATTTCCCCTGGCAGGTGCGAACCCGGGTGTTGAAGCCCAGTCCTCCTGCATTGTAACATGAGTGCTTAACTGGGTGTGGCACACCTGGTACCCTTGATGGGACACTTTTTTTTAGCAATGAAAAGAAATTCTCGTGGAAAGGTAATAAATAAATGAAGAAGTAAATAAAAGTGCATTTACATTATCTCAGTGGAAACACACAGGGACATATACGTCTCTGTTACCTGTATTACTTCTTCATGTATGGATTGATTGCCTCAAGAGGTTATTGCCACAGCTGAGTGCCTACACCACGAATAATCCACAGCTCCTGCACTCCATTTGTTCCCCTTTCGCTGCCCTTGTTGCTTGGTCACTGTGGTGGTTATTGTTTTTGTTGTTGTTGTTGTTGTTACTGACCTTGCATCTGACAGACACAAAAGGAGAGAGCAGAGGAAATACAGGGTGGGAGAGAAAGATAGAGCTCCTAAAGACCTGCTTCACCCCCTGTAAAGCGATTCCCCTGCAGGTGGCAGTCTGGGGGCAAGACCCCAAATCCTTCCACCTGTCCCCTCTATTCGTGATCGCCACAAGCCCTTAACCCTCTGACATACCGCCAAACCTCCCTGGATTTACTTTTGAAGGCAGTATCACCTGCCTCGTTTTGAATCCTCATTATCCTGAGGGTCAGTCCTGGAGACAGTGTCATGACACGACACATGGAGATCTCTGTTATCAGAGAGCACCTGGAACAGCAGCTGGGGCTCTAGTGCCCGGGCAGGAGCAACTCCCCATCCACCTTCCACGGAGTCCACCTGCCTGCATTTTGGTCCTTTTCCCTCCAAAAAAGATTTTTCCCTTTTTTAACTTTGAAACAGGCAGGAGACAGGTTACCCAGGCAGGGGAAAAAAAATAAAAAGCCTTTTTTTTTTTTTTTTTTACCGAAGTGAATGACCATCTTCTGGGAAGTATAGGTTTTGAACCTGAAAACTCTGTCTGTCTGTCTCTTAGTCCGCAGAAAGAGCCACTAGCCCAGCCAGATCTCACACTCAGATGGGGTGTTTTTGCCAGTCAAAGGTCTGCACAGCACACTAGGGATTGGGCGGCCTGAGACCCAAATGTTACATTGTAGATGGACTGTTTGCAGTTCTTGCTCCCCAGGACATTGGACTGTCTCAACTCCCTCCCCTACAGCATGAAAAAAAGACTCTTTCCAACCTTGGAGCAACTGGAGTGGGGGCGAGGGGGGCTGTTTGCATGTCTGCACTGCTCATGCCCAGGTGTCTGTGGGGGTCCGTGGCAGAGGCTGTAAGGTGCTAGGGGGCAGAAGGAGACTGTTTGAGAGGCAGGCTGCAGGCAGGGGAACCAGGAGTGTGTGCAGGTCTGTGTGTGTGGGTGTGGTGGCAGGGGGTTAGGGCAGGTCCCCGTGCTGGATGTTGAGATGGCAGCTGGGCTGGCCCTGGGCCCTCAGGGCTGAAGGGCAGAAGCAGGGTGGCAGTAAAGTAGCGCAGGGAGGAACACCGTAGATGTTAGTTGGGAGCTGCGGGACAGAGGGTAAGGGGAAAGGGGGCATCCTTGAGGAGGGGTCAGGACTAGAGAGTGGGGGCAGCTGGAGGCATGGAAGGTCCCAGGAATCAGGGACTGACAGGAACTGATTCCTACACCCCCCCACTGGATAGAAGCTGCAGAAGCCAGAGCAGCAGCCCTGGATTGCCTAGGCCAAGGGCCCTGAGTGAGTCCCGCTGAGGATGAGGAAGAGGAGGAGGGGGTGTAGGAGGAGGAGGAGGAAGAGGAGGAGGAAGAGGAGAAAGAGGAGGAGGAAGAAGAGGAGGAGGAGGAGGAGGAGGAGGAGGAGGGGCAGGAGGGCAGCTGTCAGTAGGCAACGGGATTAATAGAGGCCTCCATTACGGAGGCATGTGTCCAGGCAGGCACCCACCAACCCTCAGGGGCAGCTCAGGGCACCCAGGGACTTGGTGTGGGTATCTCTGGGGCGGGGACTGTCAGTCAGTCAGCAAGACTGTGTGTCAGTGCACATGGTGGGACAGGGGCCTGGCGGACCTTGGTCCCCCGCCCTGGACTGTCAGATGCCAGCCCCATGCCCAGACACACACCAATCCGCCCATAGCCCCTTGGCCCGGCCGACCAGCACCTGCTTTGGCCTGGGGCTCTGTCTCTGGTGGCTGGCCACCACCCCTCAAGTCAAGTTCAGCATGGGGTCATGGCTGCTGGTCAACTGGATGGGCGGGGTCCCCGTGGCCTAGCAACCACAGGAGCCCTCTGTGATGTCCTAGCCCCTGGCAATCTGTGCTGGCCACACTGGAACTGGGCAGCCCAACTGCCCTGCCACTAGGTCAGGCAACAGCGCCCAGACGCCTGGGCCCTGGCACAGAGGGACGGAAGGATGGCAAGACAGTGCTGACCGACGAGGGACCTCAGGGATGGATGCCAAGAGAAGACAGGTGGAGGTGCGCCCTGGATCCAGGGAGCCCAGGCCAGAGCTGCCTGCATGCCTGCCGGCCTTCCTGGATGTCTGTATGCTGCCTTTGTCCAGGTAGGTTTCTCAGGTCCCCTCCAATCCTGTCCTCTCCTGTCCTCTCCTGTCCTCACCATCCTGTCCCCTCTCCTTTCCTCCGCACTTTGCTTCTCTCCTGTGTCTGTCCTCTCTTCCAGGTGTCCTGCTCACCAGCTCCAGCACTTGTGATGGTTCTCCAGTGACAGCTGTTCGCAACCCCTTCCACCCCCTGCCTGGCCCTAATGTGACCCAGCTCACAGGGTCTCCGGCTCACCCCACCCAAACCCACACGCCCCAACACATTCCCTGGTTCAGCCCCTCTGCCCTATTCAGCCAAACTGGGCCTTTGCAACCTACCTATGCATCGTTGTTTCTCCTCACCATTCAAGGAGAGATCTCCTTTTGTACTTAGCTTGGTTGACTGGTGGATGGATGGATGGATGGATGGATGTATGGATGAATGGATGGATAGATGTATGGGTGGATGGATGGATGGATGGAAAGGTCAATGGATCGGTTTTCTAGAGGCAGAGTACCATATAGGGGTACTGGAGTCCGCTGGTGTCAGATCCTTAGTCAATGTCAAATGTAAAACATTAATTCATCAATAACAAAAATGAATAAGCACCTAAATAAATAAATAAATAAATATACAAACTGGGTTAAAGAATACATGGTGTCTTTGCCTTTCTGCATATGGAATGCTGTGAGGATCTTAACAAGGAAAGCATTGTCCTGAGTAGCCCATTTGAAGTCGTGGAATATTTCCTTTTCCTTTTTCTTTTTTTACTTTCTATTTTCTTGATTATTCACTGGAATAAATAGACAGGAATTGAGAGGGAATGGAGGTAGAGAGAGTTTGAGACACAGAGAGAGACAACTGCAGCACTTCCGCACCACTTGTAAAGATTTCCCCTGGCAGGTGCGAACCCGGGTGTTGAAGCCCAGTCCTCCTGCATTGTAACATGAGTGCTTAACTGGGTGTGGCACACCTGGTACCCTTGATGGGACACTTTTTTTTAGCAATGAAAAGAAATTCTCGTGGCAAGGTAATACATAAATGAAGAAGTAAATAAAAGTGCATTTACATTATCTCAGTGGAAACACACAGGGACATATACGTCTCTGTTACCTGTATTACTTCTTCATGTATGGATTGATTGCCTCAAGAGGTTATTGCCACAGCTGAGTGCCTACACCACGAATAATCCACAGCTCCTGCACTCCATTTGTTCCCCTTTCGCTGCCCTTGTTGCTTGGTCACTGTGGTGGTTATTGTTTTTGTTGTTGTTGTTGTTGTTACTGACCTTGCATCTGACAGACACAAAAGGAGAGAGCAGAGGAAATACAGGGTGGGAGAGAAAGATAGAGCTCCTAAAGACCTGCTTCACCCCCTGTAAAGCGACTCCCCTGCAGGTGGCAGTCTGGGGGCCAGACCCCAAATCCTTCCACCTGTCCCCTCTATTCGTGATCGCCACAAGCCCTTAACCCTCTGACATACCGCCAAACCTCCCTGGATTTACTTTTGAAGGCAGTATCACCTGCCTCGTTTTGAATCCTCATTATCCTGAGGGTCAGTCCTGGAGACAGTGTCATGACACGACACATGGAGATCTCTGTTATCAGAGAGCACCTGGAACAGCAGCTGGGGCTCTAGTGCCCGGGCAGGAGCAACTCCCCATCCACCTTCCACGGAGTCCACCTGCCTGCATTTTGGTCCTTTTCCCTCCAAAAAAGATTTTTCCCTTTTTTAACTTTGAAACAGGCAGGAGACAGGTTACCCAGGCAGGGGAAAAAAAATAAAAAGCCTTTTTTTTTTTTTTTTTTTTTTTTTTTTTTACCGAAGTGAATGACCATCTTCTGGGAAGTATAGGTTTTGAACCTGAAAACTCTGTCTGTCTGTCTCTTAGTCCGCAGAAAGAGCCACTAGCCCAGCCAGATCTCACACTCAGATGGGGTGTTTTTGCCAGTCAAAGGTCTGCACAGCACACTAGGGATTGGGCGGCCTGAGACCCAAATGTTACATTGTAGATGGACTGTTTGCAGTTCTTGCTCCCCAGGACATTGGACTGTCTCAACTCCCTCCCCTACAGCATGAAAAAAAGACTCTTTCCAACCTTGGAGCAACTGGAGTGGGGGCGAGGGGGGCTGTTTGCATGTCTGCACTGCTCATGCCCAGGTGTCTGTGGGGGTCCGTGGCAGAGGCTGTAAGGTGCTAGGGGGCAGAAGGAGACTGTTTGAGAGGCAGGCTGCAGGCAGGGGAACCAGGAGTGTGTGCAGGTCTGTGTGTGTGGGTGTGGTGGCAGGGGGTTAGGGCAGGTCCCCGTGCTGGATGTTGAGATGGCAGCTGGGCTGGCCCTGGGCCCTCAGGGCTGAAGGGCAGAAGCAGGGTGGCAGTAAAGTAGCGCAGGGAGGAACACCGTAGATGTTAGTTGGGAGCTGCGGGACAGAGGGTAAGGGGAAAGGCGGTATCCTTGAGGAGGGGTCAGGACTAGAGAGTGGGGGCAGTTGGAGGCATGGAAGGTCCCAGGAATCAGGGACTGACAGGAACAGATTCCTACACCCCCCCACTGGATAGAAGCTGCAGAAGCCAGAGCAGCAGCCCTGGATTGCCTAGGCCAAGGGTCCTGAGTGAGTCCCGCTGAGGATGAGGAAGAGGAGGAGGGGGTGTAGGAGGAGGAGGAGGAAGAGGAGGAGGAAGAGGAGAAAGAGGAGGAGGAAGAAGAGGAGGAGGAGGAGGAGGAGGAGGAGGAGGAGTGGCAGGAGGGCAGCTGTCAGTAGGCAACGGGATTAATAGAGGCCTCCATTACGGAGGCATGTGTCCAGGCAGGCACCCACCAACCCTCAGGGGCAGCTCAGGGCACCCAGGGACTTGGTGTGGGTATCTCTGGGGCGGGGACTGTCAGTCAGTCAGCAAGACTGTGTGTCAGTGCACATGGTGGGACAGGGGCCTGGCGGACCTTGGTCCCCCGCCCTGGACTGTCAGATGCCAGCCCCATGCCCAGACACACACCAATCCGCCCATAGCCCCTTGGCCCGGCCGACCAGCACCTGCTTTGGCCTGGGGCTCTGTCTCTGGTGGCTGGCCACCACCCCTCAAGTCAAGTTCAGCATGGGGTCATGGCTGCTGGTCAACTGGATGGGCGGGGTCCCCGTGGCCTAGCAACCACAGGAGCCCTCTGTGATGTCCTAGCCCCTGGCAATCTGTGCTGGCCACACTGGAACTGGGCAGCCCAACTGCCCTGCCACTAGGTCAGGCAACAGCGCCCAGACGCCTGGGCCCTTGCACAGAGGGACGGAAGGATGGCAAGACAGTGCTGACCGACGAGGGACCTCAGGGATGGCTGCCAAGAGAAGACAGGTGGAGGTGCGCCCTGGATCCAGGGAGCCCAGGCCAGAGCTGCCTGCATGCCTGCCGGCCTTCCTGGATGTCTGTATGCTGCCTTTGTCCAGGTAGGTTTCTCAGGTCCCCTCCAATCCTGTCCTCTCCTGTCCTCTCCTGTCCTCACCATCCTGTCCCCTCTCCTTTCCTCCGCACTTTGCTTCTCTCCTGTGTATGTCCTCTCTTCCAGGTGTCCTGCTCACCAGCTCCAGCACTTGTGATGGTTCTCCAGTGACAGCTGTTCGCAACCCCTTCCACCCCCTGCCTGCCCCTAATGTGACCCAGCTCACAGGGTCTCCGGCTCACCCCACCCAAACCCACACGCCCCAACACATTCCCTGGTTCAGCCCCTCTGCCCTATTCAGCCAAACTGGGCCTTTGCAACCTACCTATGCATCGTTGTTTCTCCTCACCATTCAAGGAGAGATCTCCTTTTGTACTTAGCTTGGTTGACTGGTGGATGGATGGATGGATGGATGGATGGATGTATGGATGAATGGATGGATAGATGTATGGGTGGATGGATGGATGGATGGAAAGGTCAATGGATCGGTTTTCTAGAGGCAGAGTACCATATAGGGGTACTGGAGTCCGCTGGTGTCAGATCCTTAGTCAATGTCAAATGTAAAACATTAATTCATCAATAACAAAAATGAATAAGCACCTAAATAAATAAATAAATAAATATACAAACTGGGTTAAAAAATACATGGTGTCTTTGCCTTTCTGCATATGGAATGCTGTGAGGATCTTAACAAGGAAAGCATTGTCCTGAGTAGCCCATTTGAAGTCGTGGAATATTTCCTTTTCCTTTTTCTTTTTTTACTTTCTATTTTCTTGATTATTCACTGGAATAAATAGACAGGAATTGAGAGGGAATGGAGGTAGAGAGAGTTTGAGACACAGAGAGAGACAACTGCAGCACTTCCGCACCACTTGTAAAGATTTCCCCTGGCAGGTGCGAACCCGGGTGTTGAAGCCCAGTCCTCCTGCATTGTAACATGAGTGCTTAACTGGGTGTGGCACACCTGGTACCCTTGATGGGACACTTTTTTTTAGCAATGAAAAGAAATTCTCGTGGCAAGGTAATACATAAATGAAGAAGTAAATAAAAGTGCATTTACATTATCTCAGTGGAAACACACAGGGACATATACGTCTCTGTTACCTGTATTACTTCTTCATGTATGGATTGATTGCCTCAAGAGGTTATTGCCACAGCTGAGTGCCTACACCACGAATAATCCACAGCTCCTGCACTCCATTTGTTCCCCTTTCGCTGCCCTTGTTGCTTGGTCACTGTGGTGGTTATTGTTTTTGTTGTTGTTGTTGTTGTTACTGACCTTGCATCTGACAGACACAAAAGGAGAGAGCAGAGGAAATACAGGGTGGGAGAGAAAGATAGAGCTCCTAAAGACCTGCTTCACCCCCTGTAAAGCGATTCCCCTGCAGGTGGCAGTCTGGGGGCAAGACCCCAAATCCTTCCACCTGTCCCCTCTATTCGTGATCGCCACAAGCCCTTAACCCTCTGACATACCGCCAAACCTCCCTGGATTTACTTTTGAAGGCAGTATCACCTGCCTCGTTTTGAATCCTCATTATCCTGAGGGTCAGTCCTGGAGACAGTGTCATGACACGACACATGGAGATCTCTGTTATCAGAGAGCACCTGGAACAGCAGCTGGGGCTCTAGTGCCCGGGCAGGAGCAACTCCCCATCCACCTTCCACGGAGTCCACCTGCCTGCATTTTGGTCCTTTTCCCTCCAAAAAAGATTTTTCCCTTTTTTAACTTTGAAACAGGCAGGAGACAGGTTACCCAGGCAGGGGAAAAAAAATAAAAAGCCTTTTTTTTTTTTTTTTTTACCGAAGTGAATGACCATCTTCTGGGAAGTATAGGTTTTGAACCTGAAAACTCTGTCTGTCTGTCTCTTAGTCCGCAGAAAGAGCCACTAGCCCAGCCAGATCTCACACTCAGATGGGGTGTTTTTGCCAGTCAAAGGTCTGCACAGCACACTAGGGATTGGGCGGCCTGAGACCCAAATGTTACATTGTAGATGGACTGTTTGCAGTTCTTGCTCCCCAGGACATTGGACTGTCTCAACTCCCTCCCCTACAGCATGAAAAAAAGACTCTTTCCAACCTTGGAGCAACTGGAGTGGGGGCGAGGGGGGCTGTTTGCATGTCTGCACTGCTCATGCCCAGGTGTCTGTGGGGGTCCGTGGCAGAGGCTGTAAGGTGCTAGGGGGCAGAAGGAGACTGTTTGAGAGGCAGGCTGCAGGCAGGGGAACCAGGAGTGTGTGCAGGTCTGTGTGTGTGGGTGTGGTGGCAGGGGGTTAGGGCAGGTCCCCGTGCTGGATGTTGAGATGGCAGCTGGGCTGGCCCTGGGCCCTCAGGGCTGAAGGGCAGAAGCAGGGTGGCAGTAAAGTAGCGCAGGGAGGAACACCGTAGATGTTAGTTGGGAGCTGCGGGACAGAGGGTAAGGGGAAAGGGGGCATCCTTGAGGAGGGGTCAGGACTAGAGAGTGGGGGCAGCTGGAGGCATGGAAGGTCCCAGGAATCAGGGACTGACAGGAACTGATTCCTACACCCCCCCACTGGATAGAAGCTGCAGAAGCCAGAGCAGCAGCCCTGGATTGCCTAGGCCAAGGGCCCTGAGTGAGTCCCGCTGAGGATGAGGAAGAGGAGGAGGGGGTGTAGGAGGAGGAGGAGGAAGAGGAGGAGGAAGAGGAGAAAGAGGAGGAGGAAGAAGAGGAGGAGGAGGAGGAGGAGGAGGAGGAGGGGCAGGAGGGCAGCTGTCAGTAGGCAACGGGATTAATAGAGGCCTCCATTACGGAGGCATGTGTCCAGGCAGGCACCCACCAACCCTCAGGGGCAGCTCAGGGCACCCAGGGACTTGGTGTGGGTATCTCTGGGGCGGGGACTGTCAGTCAGTCAGCAAGACTGTGTGTCAGTGCACATGGTGGGACAGGGGCCTGGCGGACCTTGGTCCCCCGCCCTGGACTGTCAGATGCCAGCCCCATGCCCAGACACACACCAATCCGCCCATAGCCCCTTGGCCCGGCCGACCAGCACCTGCTTTGGCCTGGGGCTCTGTCTCTGGTGGCTGGCCACCACCCCTCAAGTCAAGTTCAGCATGGGGTCATGGCTGCTGGTCAACTGGATGGGCGGGGTCCCCGTGGCCTAGCAACCACAGGAGCCCTCTGTGATGTCCTAGCCCCTGGCAATCTGTGCTGGCCACACTGGAACTGGGCAGCCCAACTGCCCTGCCACTAGGTCAGGCAACAGCGCCCAGACGCCTGGGCCCTGGCACAGAGGGACGGAAGGATGGCAAGACAGTGCTGACCGACGAGGGACCTCAGGGATGGATGCCAAGAGAAGACAGGTGGAGGTGCGCCCTGGATCCAGGGAGCCCAGGCCAGAGCTTCCTGCATGCCTGCCGGCCTTCCTGGATGTCTGTATGCTGCCTTTGTCCAGGTAGGTTTCTCAGGTCCCCTCCAATCCTGTCCTCTCCTGTCCTCTCCTGTCCTCACCATCCTGTCCCCTCTCCTTTCCTCCGCACTTTGCTTCTCTCCTGTGTCTGTCCTCTCTTCCAGGTGTCCTGCTCACCAGCTCCAGCACTTGTGATGGTTCTCCAGTGACAGCTGTTCGCAACCCCTTCCACCCCCTGCCTGGCCCTAATGTGACCCAGCTCACAGGGTCTCCGGCTCACCCCACCCAAACCCACACGCCCCAACACATTCCCTGGTTCAGCCCCTCTGCCCTATTCAGCCAAACTGGGCCTTTGCAACCTACCTATGCATCGTTGTTTCTCCTCACCATTCAAGGAGAGATCTCCTTTTGTACTTAGCTTGGTTGACTGGTGGATGGATGGATGGATGGATGGATGTATGGATGAATGGATGGATAGATGTATGGGTGGATGGATGGATGGATGGAAAGGTCAATGGATCGGTTTTCTAGAGGCAGAGTACCATATAGGGGTACTGGAGTCCGCTGGTGTCAGATCCTTAGTCAATGTCAAATGTAAAACATTAATTCATCAATAACAAAAATGAATAAGCACCTAAATAAATAAATAAATAAATATACAAACTGGGTTAAAAAATACATGGTGTCTTTGCCTTTCTGCATATGGAATGCTGTGAGGATCTTAACAAGGAAAGCATTGTCCTGAGTAGCCCATTTGAAGTCGTGGAATATTTCCTTTTCCTTTTTCTTTTTTTACTTTCTATTTTCTTGATTATTCACTGGAATAAATAGACAGGAATTGAGAGGGAATGGAGGTAGAGAGAGTTTGAGACACAGAGAGAGACAACTGCAGCACTTCCGCACCACTTGTAAAGATTTCCCCTGGCAGGTGCGAACCCGGGTGTTGAAGCCCAGTCCTCCTGCATTGTAACATGAGTGCTTAACTGGGTGTGGCACACCTGGTACCCTTGATGGGACACTTTTTTTTAGCAATGAAAAGAAATTCTCGTGGCAAGGTAATACATAAATGAAGAAGTAAATAAAAGTGCATTTACATTATCTCAGTGGAAACACACAGGGACATATACGTCTCTGTTACCTGTATTACTTCTTCATGTATGGATTGATTGCCTCAAGAGGTTATTGCCACAGCTGAGTGCCTACACCACGAATAATCCACAGCTCCTGCACTCCATTTGTTCCCCTTTCGCTGCCCTTGTTGCTTGGTCACTGTGGTGGTTATTGTTTTTGTTGTTGTTGTTGTTGTTACTGACCTTGCATCTGACAGACACAAAAGGAGAGAGCAGAGGAAATACAGGGTGGGAGAGAAAGATAGAGCTCCTAAAGACCTGCTTCACCCCCTGTAAAGCGACTCCCCTGCAGGTGGCAGTCTGGGGGCCAGACCCCAAATCCTTCCACCTGTCCCCTCTATTCGTGATCGCCACAAGCCCTTAACCCTCTGACATACCGCCAAACCTCCCTGGATTTACTTTTGAAGGCAGTATCACCTGCCTCGTTTTGAATCCTCATTATCCTGAGGGTCAGTCCTGGAGACAGTGTCATGACACGACACATGGAGATCTCTGTTATCAGAGAGCACCTGGAACAGCAGCTGGGGCTCTAGTGCCCGGGCAGGAGCAACTCCCCATCCACCTTCCACGGAGTCCACCTGCCTGCATTTTGGTCCTTTTCCCTCCAAAAAAGATTTTTCCCTTTTTTAACTTTGAAACAGGCAGGAGACAGGTTACCCAGGAAGGGGAAAATAAATAAAAAGCCTTTTTTTTTTTTTTTTTTTTTTTTTTTTTTTTTTTTTTTTTACCGAAGTGAATGACCATCTTCTGGGAAGTATAGGTTTTGAACCTGAAAACTCTGTCTGTCTGTCTCTTAGTCCGCAGAAAGAGCCACTAGCCCAGCCAGATCTCACACTCAGATGGGGTGTTTTTGCCAGTCAAAGGTCTGCACAGCACACTAGGGATTGGGCGGCCTGAGACCCAAATGTTACATTGTAGATGGACTGTTTGCAGTTCTTGCTCCCCAGGACATTGGACTGTCTCAACTCCCTCCCCTACAGCATGAAAAAAAGACTCTTTCCAACCTTGGAGCAACTGGAGTGGGGGCGAGGGGGGCTGTTTGCATGTCTGCACTGCTCATGCCCAGGTGTCTGTGGGGGTCCGTGGCAGAGGCTGTAAGGTGCTAGGGGGCAGAAGGAGACTGTTTGAGAGGCAGGCTGCAGGCAGGGGAACCAGGAGTGTGTGCAGGTCTGTGTGTGTGGGTGTGGTGGCAGGGGGTTAGGGCAGGTCCCCGTGCTGGATGTTGAGATGGCAGCTGGGCTGGCCCTGGGCCCTCAGGGCTGAAGGGCAGAAGCAGGGTGGCAGTAAAGTAGCGCAGGGAGGAACACCGTAGATGTTAGTTGGGAGCTGCGGGACAGAGGGTAAGGGGAAAGGCGGTATCCTTGAGGAGGGGTCAGGACTAGAGAGTGGGGGCAGTTGGAGGCATGGAAGGTCCCAGGAATCAGGGACTGACAGGAACAGATTCCTACACCCCCCCACTGGATAGAAGCTGCAGAAGCCAGAGCAGCAGCCCTGGATTGCCTAGGCCAAGGGTCCTGAGTGAGTCCCGCTGAGGATGAGGAAGAGGAGGAGGGGGTGTAGGAGGAGGAGGAGGAAGAGGAGGAGGAAGAGGAGAAAGAGGAGGAGGAAGAAGAGGAGGAGGAGGAGGAGGAGGAGGAGGAGGAGTGGCAGGAGGGCAGCTGTCAGTAGGCAACGGGATTAATAGAGGCCTCCATTACGGAGGCATGTGTCCAGGCAGGCACCCACCAACCCTCAGGGGCAGCTCAGGGCACCCAGGGACTTGGTGTGGGTATCTCTGGGGCGGGGACTGTCAGTCAGTCAGCAAGACTGTGTGTCAGTGCACATGGTGGGACAGGGGCCTGGCGGACCTTGGTCCCCCGCCCTGGACTGTCAGATGCCAGCCCCATGCCCAGACACACACCAATCCGCCCATAGCCCCTTGGCCCGGCCGACCAGCACCTGCTTTGGCCTGGGGCTCTGTCTCTGGTGGCTGGCCACCACCCCTCAAGTCAAGTTCAGCATGGGGTCATGGCTGCTGGTCAACTGGATGGGCGGGGTCCCCGTGGCCTAGCAACCACAGGAGCCCTCTGTGATGTCCTAGCCCCTGGCAATCTGTGCTGGCCACACTGGAACTGGGCAGCCCAACTGCCCTGCCACTAGGTCAGGCAACAGCGCCCAGACGCCTGGGCCCTGGCACAGAGGGACGGAAGGATGGCAAGACAGTGCTGACCGACGAGGGACCTCAGGGATGGCTGCCAAGAGAAGACAGGTGGAGGTGCGCCCTGGATCCAGGGAGCCCAGGCCAGAGCTGCCTGCATGCCTGCCGGCCTTCCTGGATGTCTGTATGCTGCCTTTGTCCAGGTAGGTTTCTCAGGTCCCCTCCAATCCTGTCCTCTCCTGTCCTCTCCTGTCCTCACCATCCTGTCCCCTCTCCTTTCCTCCGCACTTTGCTTCTCTCCTGTGTATGTCCTCTCTTCCAGGTGTCCTGCTCACCAGCTCCAGCACTTGTGATGGTTCTCCAGTGACAGCTGTTCGCAACCCCTTCCACCCCCTGCCTGCCCCTAATGTGACCCAGCTCACAGGGTCTCCGGCTCACCCCACCCAAACCCACACGCCCCAACACATTCCCTGGTTCAGCCCCTCTGCCCTATTCAGCCAAACTGGGCCTTTGCAACCTACCTATGCATCGTTGTTTCTCCTCACCATTCAAGGAGAGATCTCCTTTTGTACTTAGCTTGGTTGACTGGTGGATGGATGGATGGATGGATGGATGTATGGATGAATGGATGGATAGATGTATGGGTGGATGGATGGATGGATGGAAAGGTCAATGGATCGGTTTTCTAGAGGCAGAGTACCATATAGGGGTACTGGAGTCCGCTGGTGTCAGATCCTTAGTCAATGTCAAATGTAAAACATTAATTCATCAATAACAAAAATGAATAAGCACCTAAATAAATAAATAAATAAATATACAAACTGGGTTAAAAAATACATGGTGTCTTTGCCTTTCTGCATATGGAATGCTGTGAGGATCTTAACAAGGAAAGCATTGTCCTGAGTAGCCCATTTGAAGTCGTGGAATATTTCCTTTTCCTTTTTCTTTTTTTACTTTCTATTTTCTTGATTATTCACTGGAATAAATAGACAGGAATTGAGAGGGAATGGAGGTAGAGAGAGTTTGAGACACAGAGAGAGACAACTGCAGCACTTCCGCACACTTGTAAAGATTTCCCCTGGCAGGTGCGAACCCGGGTGTTGAAGCCCAGTCCTCCTGCATTGTAACATGAGTGCTTAACTGGGTGTGGCACACCTGGTACCCTTGATGGGACACTTTTTTTTAGCAATGAAAAGAAATTCTCGTGGCAAGGTAATACATAAATGAAGAAGTAAATAAAAGTGCATTTACATTATCTCAGTGGAAACACACAGGGACATATACGTCTCTGTTACCTGTATTACTTCTTCATGTATGGATTGATTGCCTCAAGAGGTTATTGCCACAGCTGAGTGCCTACACCACGAATAATCCACAGCTCCTGCACTCCATTTGTTCCCCTTTCGCTGCCCTTGTTGCTTGGTCACTGTGGTGGTTATTGTTTTTGTTGTTGTTGTTGTTGTTACTGACCTTGCATCTGACAGACACAAAAGGAGAGAGCAGAGGAAATACAGGGTGGGAGAGAAAGATAGAGCTCCTAAAGACCTGCTTCACCCCCTGTAAAGCGACTCCCCTGCAGGTGGCAGTCTGGGGGCCAGACCCCAAATCCTTCCACCTGTCCCCTCTATTCGTGATCGCCACAAGCCCTTAACCCTCTGACATACCGCCAAACCTCCCTGGATTTACTTTTGAAGGCAGTATCACCTGCCTCGTTTTGAATCCTCATTATCCTGAGGGTCAGTCCTGGAGACAGTGTCATGACACGACACATGGAGATCTCTGTTATCAGAGAGCACCTGGAACAGCAGCTGGGGCTCTAGTGCCCGGGCAGGAGCAACTCCCCATCCACCTTCCACGGAGTCCACCTGCCTGCATTTTGGTCCTTTTCCCTCCAAAAAAGATTTTTCCCTTTTTTAACTTTGAAACAGGCAGGAGACAGGTTACCCAGGCAGGGGAAAAAAAATAAAAAGCCTTTTTTTTTTTTTTTTTTTTTTTTTTTTTTTACCGAAGTGAATGACCATCTTCTGGGAAGTATAGGTTTTGAACCTGAAAACTCTGTCTGTCTGTCTCTTAGTCCGCAGAAAGAGCCACTAGCCCAGCCAGATCTCACACTCAGATGGGGTGTTTTTGCCAGTCAAAGGTCTGCACAGCACACTAGGGATTGGGCGGCCTGAGACCCAAATGTTACATTGTAGATGGACTGTTTGCAGTTCTTGCTCCCCAGGACATTGGACTGTCTCAACTCCCTCCCCTACAGCATGAAAAAAAGACTCTTTCCAACCTTGGAGCAACTGGAGTGGGGGCGAGGGGGGCTGTTTGCATGTCTGCACTGCTCATGCCCAGGTGTCTGTGGGGGTCCGTGGCAGAGGCTGTAAGGTGCTAGGGGGCAGAAGGAGACTGTTTGAGAGGCAGGCTGCAGGCAGGGGAACCAGGAGTGTGTGCAGGTCTGTGTGTGTGGGTGTGGTGGCAGGGGGTTAGGGCAGGTCCCCGTGCTGGATGTTGAGATGGCAGCTGGGCTGGCCCTGGGCCCTCAGGGCTGAAGGGCAGAAGCAGGGTGGCAGTAAAGTAGCGCAGGGAGGAACACCGTAGATGTTAGTTGGGAGCTGCGGGACAGAGGGTAAGGGGAAAGGCGGTATCCTTGAGGAGGGGTCAGGACTAGAGAGTGGGGGCAGTTGGAGGCATGGAAGGTCCCAGGAATCAGGGACTGACAGGAACAGATTCCTACACCCCCCCACTGGATAGAAGCTGCAGAAGCCAGAGCAGCAGCCCTGGATTGCCTAGGCCAAGGGTCCTGAGTGAGTCCCGCTGAGGATGAGGAAGAGGAGGAGGGGGTGTAGGAGGAGGAGGAGGAAGAGGAGGAGGAAGAGGAGAAAGAGGAGGAGGAAGAAGAGGAGGAGGAGGAGGAGGAGGAGGAGGAGGAGTGGCAGGAGGGCAGCTGTCAGTAGGCAACGGGATTAATAGAGGCCTCCATTACGGAGGCATGTGTCCAGGCAGGCACCCACCAACCCTCAGGGGCAGCTCAGGGCACCCAGGGACTTGGTGTGGGTATCTCTGGGGCGGGGACTGTCAGTCAGTCAGCAAGACTGTGTGTCAGTGCACATGGTGGGACAGGGGCCTGGCGGACCTTGGTCCCCCGCCCTGGACTGTCAGATGCCAGCCCCATGCCCAGACACACACCAATCCGCCCATAGCCCCTTGGCCCGGCCGACCAGCACCTGCTTTGGCCTGGGGCTCTGTCTCTGGTGGCTGGCCACCACCCCTCAAGTCAAGTTCAGCATGGGGTCATGGCTGCTGGTCAACTGGATGGGCGGGGTCCCCGTGGCCTAGCAACCACAGGAGCCCTCTGTGATGTCCTAGCCCCTGGCAATCTGTGCTGGCCACACTGGCACTGGGCAGCCCAACTGCCCTGCCACTAGCTCAGGCAACAGCGCCCAGACGCCTGGGCCCTGGCACAGAGGGACGGAAGGATGGCAAGACAGTGCTGACCGACGAGGGACCTCAGGGATGGCTGCCAAGAGAAGACAGGTGGAGGTTCGCCCTGGATCCAGGGAGCCCAGGCCAGAGCTGCCTGCATGCCTGCCGGCCTTCCTGGATGTCTGTATGCTGCCTTTGTCCAGGTAGGTTTCTCAGGTCCCCTCCAATCCTGTCCTCTCCTGTCCTCTCCTGTCCTCACCATCCTGTCCCCTCTCCTTTCCTCCGCACTTTGCTTCTCTCCTGTGTATGTCCTCTCTTCCAGGTGTCCTGCTCACCAGCTCCAGCACTTGTGATGGTTCTCCAGTGACAGCTGTTCGCAACCCCTTCCACCCCCTGCCTGCCCCTAATGTGACCCAGCTCACAGGGTCTCCGGCTCACCCCACCCAAACCCACACGCCCCAACACATTCCCTGGTTCAGCCCCTCTGCCCTATTCAGCCAAACTGGGCCTTTGCAACCTACCTATGCATCGTTGTTTCTCCTCACCATTCAAGGAGAGATCTCCTTTTGTACTTAGCTTGGTTGACTGGTGGATGGATGGATGGATGGATGTATGGATGAATGGATGGATAGATGTATGGGTGGATGGATGGATGGATGGAAAGGTCAATGGATCGGTTTTCTAGAGGCAGAGTACCATATAGGGGTACTGGAGTCCGCTGGTGTCAGATCCTTAGTCAATGTCAAATGTAAAACATTAATTCATCAATAACAAAAATGAATAAGCACCTAAATAAATAAATAAATAAATATACAAACTGGGTTAAAAAATACATGGTGTCTTTGCCTTTCTGCATATGGAATGCTGTGAGGATCTTAACAAGGAAAGCATTGTCCTGAGTAGCCCATTTGAAGTCGTGGAATATTTCCTTTTCCTTTTTCTTTTTTTACTTTCTATTTTCTTGATTATTCACTGGAATAAATAGACAGGAATTGAGAGGGAAGGGAGGTAGAGAGAGTTTGAGACACAGAGAGAGACAACTGCAGCACTTCCGCACCACTTGTAAAGATTTCCCCTGGCAGGTGCGAACCCGGGTGTTGAAGCCCAGTCCTCCTGCATTGTAACATGAGTGCTTAACTGGGTGTGGCACACCTGGTACCCTTGATGGGACACTTTTTTTTAGCAATGAAAAGAAATTCTCGTGGCAAGGTAATACATAAATGAAGAAGTAAATAAAAGTGCATTTACATTATCTCAGTGGAAACACACAGGGACATATACGTCTCTGTTACCTGCATTACTTCTTCATGTATGGATTGATTGCCTCAAGAGGTTATTGCCACAGCTGAGTGCCTACACCACGAATAATCCACAGCTCCTGCACTCCATTTGTTCCCCTTTCGCTGCCCTTGTTGCTTGGTCACTGTGGTGGTTATTGTTTTTGTTGTTGTTGTTGTTGTTACTGACCTTGCATCTGACAGACACAAAAGGAGAGAGCAGAGGAAATACAGGGTGGGAGAGAAAGATAGAGCTCCTAAAGACCTGCTTCACCCCCTGTAAAGCGACTCCCCTGCAGGTGGCAGTCTGGGGGCCAGACCCCAAATCCTTCCACCTGTCCCCTCTATTCGTGATCGCCACAAGCCCTTAACCCTCTGACATACCGCCAAACCTCCCTGGATTTACTTTTGAAGGCAGTATCACCTGCCTCGTTTTGAATCCTCATTATCCTGAGGGTCAGTCCTGGAGACAGTGTCATGACACGACACATGGAGATCTCTGTTATCAGAGAGCACCTGGAACAGCAGCTGGGGCTCTAGTGCCCGGGCAGGAGCAACTCCCCATCCACCTTCCACGGAGTCCACCTGCCTGCATTTTGGTCCTTTTCCCTCCAAAAAAGATTTTTCCCTTTTTTAACTTTGAAACAGGCAGGAGACAGGTTACCCAGGCAGGGGAAAAAAATAAAAAGCCTTTTTTTTTTTTTTTTTTTTTTTTTACCGAAGTGAATGACCATCTTCTGGGAAGTATAGGTTTTGAACCTGAAAACTCTGTCTGTCTGTCTCTTAGTCCGCAGAAAGAGCCACTAGCCCAGCCAGATCTCACACTCAGATGGGGTGTTTTTGCCAGTCAAAGGTCTGCACAGCACACTAGGGATTGGGCGGCCTGAGACCCAAATGTTACATTGTAGATGGACTGTTTGCAGTTCTTGCTCCCCAGGACATTGGACTGTCTCAACTCCCTCCCCTACAGCATGAAAAAAAGACTCTTTCCAACCTTGGAGCAACTGGAGTGGGGGCGAGGGGGGCTGTTTGCATGTCTGCACTGCTCATGCCCAGGTGTCTGTGGGGGTCCGTGGCAGAGGCTGTAAGGTGCTAGGGGGCAGAAGGAGACTGTTTGAGAGGCAGGCTGCAGGCAGGGGAACCAGGAGTGTGTGCAGGTCTGTGTGTGTGGGTGTGGTGGCAGGGGGTTAGGGCAGGTCCCCGTGCTGGATGGTGAGATGGCAGCTGGGCTGGCCCTGGGCCCTCAGGGCTGAAGGGCAGAAGCAGGGTGGCAGTAAAGTAGCGCAGGGAGGAACACCGTAGATGTTAGTTGGGAGCTGCGGGACAGAGGGTAAGGGGAAAGGGGGCATCCTTGAGGAGGGGTCAGGACTAGAGAGTGGGGGCAGCTGGAGGCATGGAAGGTCCCAGGAATCAGGGACTGACAGGAACAGATTCCTACACCCCCCCACTGGATAGAAGCTGCAGAAGCCAGAGCAGCAGCCCTGGATTGCCTAGGCCAAGGGTCCTGAGTGAGTCCCGCTGAGGATGAGGAAGAGGAGGAGGGGGTGTAGGAGGAGGAGGAGGAAGAGGAGGAGGAAGAGGAGAAAGAGGAGGAGGAAGAAGAGGAGGAGGAGGAGGAGGAGGAGGAGGAGGGGCAGGAGGGCAGCTGTCAGTAGGCAACGGGATTAATAGAGGCCTCCATTACGGAGGCATGTGTCCAGGCAGGCACCCACCAACCCTCAGGGGCAGCTCAGGGCACCCAGGGACTTGGTGTGGGTATCTCTGGGGCGGGGACTGTCAGTCAGTCAGCAAGACTGTGTGTCAGTGCACATGGTGGGACAGGGGCCTGGCGGACCTTGGTCCCCCGCCCTGGACTGTCAAATGCCAGCCCCATGCCCAGACACACACCAATCCGCCCAGAGCCCCTTGGCCCGGCCGACCAGCACCTGCTTTGGCCTGGGGCTCTGTCTCTGGTGGCTGGCCACCACCCCTCAAGTCAAGTTCAGCATGGGGTCATGGCTGCTGGTCAACTGGATGGGCGGGGTCCCCGTGGCCTAGCAACCACAGGAGCCCTCTGTGATGTCCTAGCACCTGGCAATCTGTGCTGGCCACACTGGCACTGGGCAGCCCAACTGCCCTGCCACTAGGTCAGGCAACAGCGCCCAGACGCCTGGGCCCTGGCACAGAGGGACGGAAGGATGGCAAGACAGTGCTGACCGACGAGGGACCTCAGGGCTGGCTGCCAAGAGAAGACAGGTGGAGGTGCGCCCTGGATCCAGGGAGCCCAGGCCAGAGCTGCCTGCATGCCTGCCGGCCTTCCTGGATGTCTGTATGCTGCCTTTGTCCAGGTAGGTTTCTCAGGTCCCCTCCAATCCTGTCCTCTCCTGTCCTCTCCTGTCCTCACCATCCTGTCCCCTCTCCTTTCCTCCGCACTTTGCTTCTCTCCTGTGTATGTCCTCTCTTCCAGGTGTCCTGCTCACCAGCTCCAGCACTTGTGATGGTTCTCCAGTGACAGCTGTTCGCAACCCCTTCCACCCCCTGCCTGCCCCTAATGTGACCCAGCTCACAGGGTCTCCGGCTCACCCCACCCAAACCCACACGCCCCAACACATTCCCTGGTTCAGCCCCTCTGCCCTATTCAGCCAAACTGGGCCTTTGCAACCTACCTATGCATCGTTGTTTCTCCTCACCATTCAAGGAGAGATCTCCTTTTGTACTTAGCTTGGTTGACTGGTGGATGGATGGATGGATGGATGGATGTATGGATGAATGGATGGATAGATGTATGGGTGGATGGATGGATGGATGGAAAGGTCAATGGATCGGTTTTCTAGAGGCAGAGTACCATATAGGGGTACTGGAGTCCGCTGGTGTCAGATCCTTAGTCAATGTCAAATGTAAAACATTAATTCATCAATAACAAAAATGAATAAGCACCTAAATAAATAAATAAATAAATATACAAACTGGGTTAAAAAATACATGGCGTCTTTGCCTTTCTGCATATGGAATGCTGTGAGGATCTTAACAAGGAAAGCATTGTCCTGAGTAGCCCATTTGAAGTCGTGGAATATTTCCTTTTCCTTTTTCTTTTTTTACTTTCTATTTTCTTGATTATTCACTGGAATAAATAGACAGGAATTGAGAGGGAAGGGAGGTAGAGAGAGTTTGAGACACAGAGAGAGACAACTGCAGCACTTCCGCACCACTTGTAAAGATTTCCCCTGGCAGGTGCGAACCCGGGTGTTGAAGCCCAGTCCTCCTGCATTGTAACATGAGTGCTTAACTGGGTGTGGCACACCTGGTACCCTTGATGGGACACTTTTTTTTAGCAATGAAAAGAAATTCTCGTGGCAAGGTAATACATAAATGAAGAAGTAAATAAAAGTGCATTTACATTATCTCAGTGGAAACACACAGGGACATATACGTCTCTGTTACCTGCATTACTTCTTCATGTATGGATTGATTGCCTCAAGAGGTTATTGCCACAGCTGAGTGCCTACACCACGAATAATCCACAGCTCCTGCACTCCATTTGTTCCCCTTTCGCTGCCCTTGTTGCTTGGTCACTGTGGTGGTTATTGTTTTTGTTGTTGTTGTTGTTGTTACTGACCTTGCATCTGACAGACACAAAAGGAGAGAGCAGAGGAAATACAGGGTGGGAGAGAAAGATAGAGCTCCTAAAGACCTGCTTCACCCCCTGTAAAGCGACTCCCCTGCAGGTGGCAGTCTGGGGGCCAGACCCCAAATCCTTCCACCTGTCCCCTCTATTCGTGATCGCCACAAGCCCTTAACCCTCTGACATACCGCCAAACCTCCCTGGATTTACTTTTGAAGGCAGTATCACCTGCCTCGTTTTGAATCCTCATTATCCTGAGGGTCAGTCCTGGAGACAGTGTCATGACACGACACATGGAGATCTCTGTTATCAGAGAGCACCTGGAACAGCAGCTGGGGCTCTAGTGCCCGGGCAGGAGCAACTCCCCATCCACCTTCCACGGAGTCCACCTGCCTGCATTTTGGTCCTTTTCCCTCCAAAAAAGATTTTTCCCTTTTTTAACTTTGAAACAGGCAGGAGACAGGTTACCCAGGCAGGGGAAAAAAAATAAAAAGCCTTTTTTTTTTTTTTTTTTTTTTTTACCGAAGTGAATGACCATCTTCTGGGAAGTATAGGTTTTGAACCTGAAAACTCTGTCTGTCTGTCTCTTAGTCCGCAGAAAGAGCCACTAGCCCAGCCAGATCTCACACTCAGATGGGGTGTTTTTGCCAGTCAAAGGTCTGCACAGCACACTAGGGATTGGGCGGCCTGAGACCCAAATGTTACATTGTAGATGGACTGTTTGCAGTTCTTGCTCCCCAGGACATTGGACTGTCTCAACTCCCTCCCCTACAGCATGAAAAAAAGACTCTTTCCAACCTTGGAGCAACTGGAGTGGGGGCGAGGGGGGCTGTTTGCATGTCTGCACTGCTCATGCCCAGGTGTCTGTGGGGGTCCGTGGCAGAGGCTGTAAGGTGCTAGGGGGCAGAAGGAGACTGTTTGAGAGGCAGGCTGCAGGCAGGGGAACCAGGAGTGTGTGCAGGTCTGTGTGTGTGGGTGTGGTGGCAGGGTGTTAGGGCAGGTCCCCGTGCTGGATGTTGAGATGGCAGCTGGGCTGGCCCTGGGCCCTCAGGGCTGAAGGGCAGAAGCAGGGTGGCAGTAAAGTAGCGCAGGGAGGAACACCGTAGATGTTAGTTGGGAGCTGCGGGACAGAGGGTAAGGGGAAAGGGGGCATCCTTGAGGAGGGGTCAGGACTAGAGAGTGGGGGCAGCTGGAGGCATGGAAGGTCCCAGGAATCAGGGACTGACAGGAACAGATTCCTACACCCCCCCACTGGATAGAAGCTGCAGAAGCCAGAGCAGCAGCCCTGGATTGCCTAGGCCAAGGGTCCTGAGTGAGTCCCGCTGAGGATGAGGAAGAGGAGGAGGGGGTGTAGGAGGAGGAGGAGGAAGAGGAGGAGGAAGAGGAGAAAGAGGAGGAGGAAGAAGAGGAGGAGGAGGAGGAGGAGGAGGAGGAGGGGCAGGAGGGCAGCTGTCAGTAGGCAACGGGATTAATAGAGGCCTCCATTACGGAGGCATGTGTCCAGGCAGGCACCCACCAACCCTCAGGGGCAGCTCAGGGCACCCAGGGACTTGGTGTGGGTATCTCTGGGGCGGGGACTGTCAGTCAGTCAGCAAGACTGTGTGTCAGTGCACATGGTGGGACAGGGGCCTGGCGGACCTTGGTCCCCCGCCCTGGACTGTCAAATGCCAGCCCCATGCCCAGACACACACCAATCCGCCCAGAGCCCCTTGGCCCGGCCGACCAGCACCTGCTTTGGCCTGGGGCTCTGTCTCTGGTGGCTGGCCACCACCCCTCAAGTCAAGTTCAGCATGGGGTCATGGCTGCTGGTCAACTGGATGGGCGGGGTCCCCGTGGCCTAGCAACCACAGGAGCCCTCTGTGATGTCCTAGCACCTGGCAATCTGTGCTGGCCACACTGGCACTGGGCAGCCCAACTGCCATGCCACTAGGTCAGGCAACAGCGCCCAGACGCCTGGGCCCTGGCACAGAGGGACGGAAGGATGGCAAGACAGTGCTGACCGACGAGGGACCTCAGGGCTGGCTGCCAAGAGAAGACAGGTGGAGGTGCGCCCTGGATCCAGGGAGCCCAGGCCAGAGCTGCCTGCATGCCTGCCGGCCTTCCTGGATGTCTGTATGCTGCCTTTGTCCAGGTAGGTTTCTCAGGTCCCCTCCAATCCTGTCCTCTCCTGTCCTCTCCTGTCCTCACCATCCTGTCCCCTCTCCTTTCCTCCGCACTTTGCTTCTCTCCTGTGTATGTCCTCTCTTCCAGGTGTCCTGCTCACCAGCTCCAGCACTTGTGATGGTTCTCCAGTGACAGCTGTTCGCAACCCCTTCCACCCCCTGCCTGCCCCTAATGTGACCCAGCTCACAGGGTCTCCGGCTCACCCCACCCAAACCCACACGCCCCAACACATTCCCTGGTTCAGCCCCTCTGCCCTATTCAGCCAAACTGGGCCTTTGCAACCTACCTATGCATCGTTGTTTCTCCTCACCATTCAAGGAGAGATCTCCTTTTGTACTTAGCTTGGTTGACTGGTGGATGGATGGATGGATGGATGTATGGATGAATGGATGGATAGATGTATGGGTGGATGGATGGATGGATGGAAAGGTCAATGGATCGGTTTTCTAGAGGCAGAGTACCATATAGGGGTACTGGAGTCCGCTGGTGTCAGATCCTTAGTCAATGTCAAATGTAAAACATTAATTCATCAATAACAAAAATGAATAAGCACCTAAATAAATAAATAAATAAATATACAAACTGGGTTAAAAAATACATGGTGTCTTTGCCTTTCTGCATATGGAATGCTGTGAGGATCTTAACAAGGAAAGCATTGTCCTGAGTAGCCCATTTGAAGTCGTGGAATATTTCCTTTTCCTTTTTCTTTTTTTACTTTCTATTTTCTTGATTATTCACTGGAATAAATAGACAGGAATTGAGAGGGAAGGGAGGTAGAGAGAGTTTGAGACACAGAGAGAGACAACTGCAGCACTTCCGCACCACTTGTAAAGATTTCCCCTGGCAGGTGCGAACCCGGGTGTTGAAGCCCAGTCCTCCTGCATTGTAACATGAGTGCTTAACTGGGTGTGGCACACCTGGTACCCTTGATGGGACACTTTTTTTTAGCAATGAAAAGAAATTCTCGTGGCAAGGTAATACATAAATGAAGAAGTAAATAAAAGTGCATTTACATTATCTCAGTGGAAACACACAGGGACATATACGTCTCTGTTACCTGCATTACTTCTTCATGTATGGATTGATTGCCTCAAGAGGTTATTGCCACAGCTGAGTGCCTACACCACGAATAATCCACAGCTCCTGCACTCCATTTGTTCCCCTTTCGCTGCCCTTGTTGCTTGGTCACTGTGGTGGTTATTGTTTTTGTTGTTGTTGTTGTTGTTACTGACCTTGCATCTGACAGACACAAAAGGAGAGAGCAGAGGAAATACAGGGTGGGAGAGAAAGATAGAGCTCCTAAAGACCTGCTTCACCCCCTGTAAAGCGACTCCCCTGCAGGTGGCAGTCTGGGGGCCAGACCCCAAATCCTTCCACCTGTCCCCTCTATTCGTGATCGCCACAAGCCCTTAACCCTCTGACATACCGCCAAACCTCCCTGGATTTACTTTTGAAGGCAGTATCACCTGCCTCGTTTTGAATCCTCATTATCCTGAGGGTCAGTCCTGGAGACAGTGTCATGACACGACACATGGAGATCTCTGTTATCAGAGAGCACCTGGAACAGCAGCTGGGGCTCTAGTGCCCGGGCAGGAGCAACTCCCCATCCACCTTCCACGGAGTCCACCTGCCTGCATTTTGGTCCTTTTCCCTCCAAAAAAGATTTTTCCCTTTTTTAACTTTGAAACAGGCAGGAGACAGGTTACCCAGGCAGGGGAAAAAAAATAAAAAGCCTTTTTTTTTTTTTTTTTTTTTTTACCGAAGTGAATGACCATCTTCTGGGAAGTATAGGTTTTGAACCTGAAAACTCTGTCTGTCTGTCTCTTAGTCCGCAGAAAGAGCCACTAGCCCAGCCAGATCTCACACTCAGATGGGGTGTTTTTGCCAGTCAAAGGTCTGCACAGCACACTAGGGATTGGGCGGCCTGAGACCCAAATGTTACATTGTAGATGGACTGTTTGCAGTTCTTGCTCCCCAGGACATTGGACTGTCTCAACTCCCTCCCCTACAGCATGAAAAAAAGACTCTTTCCAACCTTGGAGCAACTGGAGTGGGGGCGAGGGGGGCTGTTTGCATGTCTGCACTGCTCATGCCCAGGTGTCTGTGGGGGTCCGTGGCAGAGGCTGTAAGGTGCTAGGGGGCAGAAGGAGACTGTTTGAGAGGCAGGCTGCAGGCAGGGGAACCAGGAGTGTGTGCAGGTCTGTGTGTGTGGGTGTGGTGGCAGGGGGTTAGGGCAGGTCCCCGTGCTGGATGGTGAGATGGCAGCTGGGCTGGCCCTGGGCCCTCAGGGCTGAAGGGCAGAAGCAGGGTGGCAGTAAAGTAGCGCAGGGAGGAACACCGTAGATGTTAGTTGGGAGCTGCGGGACAGAGGGTAAGGGGAAAGGGGGCATCCTTGAGGAGGGGTCAGGACTAGAGAGTGGGGGCAGCTGGAGGCATGGAAGGTCCCAGGAATCAGGGACTGACAGGAACAGATTCCTACACCCCCCCACTGGATAGAAGCTGCAGAAGCCAGAGCAGCAGCCCTGGATTGCCTAGGCCAAGGGTCCTGAGTGAGTCCCGCTGAGGATGAGGAAGAGGAGGAGGGGGTGTAGGAGGAGGAGGAGGAAGAGGAGGAGGAAGAGGAGAAAGAGGAGGAGGAAGAAGAGGAGGAGGAGGAGGAGGAGGAGGAGGAGGAGGGGCAGGAGGGCAGCTGTCAGTAGGCAACGGGATTAATAGAGGCCTCCATTACGGAGGCATGTGTCCAGGCAGGCACCCACCAACCCTCAGGGGCAGCTCAGGGCACCCAGGGACTTGGTGTGGGTATCTCTGGGGCGGGGACTGTCAGTCAGTCAGCAAGACTGTGTGTCAGTGCACATGGTGGGACAGGGGCCTGGCGGACCTTGGTCCCCCGCCCTGGACTGTCAAATGCCAGCCCCATGCCCAGACACACACCAATCCGCCCAGAGCCCCTTGGCCCGGCCGACCAGCACCTGCTTTGGCCTGGGGCTCTGTCTCTGGTGGCTGGCCACCACCCCTCAAGTCAAGTTCAGCATGGGGTCATGGCTGCTGGTCAACTGGATGGGCGGGGTCCCCGTGGCCTAGCAACCACAGGAGCCCTCTGTGATGTCCTAGCACCTGGCAATCTGTGCTGGCCACACTGGCACTGGGCAGCCCAACTGCCCTGCCACTAGGTCAGGCAACAGCGCCCAGACGCCTGGGCCCTGGCACAGAGGGACGGAAGGATGGCAAGACAGTGCTGACCGACGAGGGACCTCAGGGCTGGCTGCCAAGAGAAGACAGGTGGAGGTGCGCCCTGGATCCAGGGAACCCAGGCCAGAGCTGCCTGCATGCCTGCCGGCCTTCCTGGATGTCTGTATGCTGCCTTTGTCCAGGTAGGTTTCTCAGGTCCCCTCCAATCCTGTCCTCTCCTGTCCTCTCCTGTCCTCACCATCCTGTCCCCTCTCCTTTCCTCCGCACTTTGCTTCTCTCCTGTGTATGTCCTCTCTTCCAGGTGTCCTGCTCACCAGCTCCAGCACTTGTGATGGTTCTCCAGTGACAGCTGTTCGCAACCCCTTCCACCCCCTGCCTGCCCCTAATGTGACCCAGCTCACAGGGTCTCCGGCTCACCCCACCCAAACCCACACGCCCCAACACATTCCCTGGTTCAGCCCCTCTGCCCTATTCAGCCAAACTGGGCCTTTGCAACCTACCTATGCATCGTTGTTTCTCCTCACCATTCAAGGAGAGATCTCCTTTTGTACTTAGCTTGGTTGACTGGTGGATGGATGGATGGATGGATGTATGGATGAATGGATGGATAGATGTATGGGTGGATGGATGGATGGATGGAAAGGTCAATGGATCGGTTTTCTAGAGGCAGAGTACCATATAGGGGTACTGGAGTCCGCTGGTGTCAGATCCTTAGTCAATGTCAAATGTAAAACATTAATTCATCAATAACAAAAATGAATAAGCACCTAAATAAATAAATAAATAAATATACAAACTGGGTTAAAAAATACATGGTGTCTTTGCCTTTCTGCATATGGAATGCTGTGAGGATCTTAACAAGGAAAGCATTGTCCTGAGTAGCCCATTTGAAGTCGTGGAATATTTCCTTTTCCTTTTTCTTTTTTTACTTTCTATTTTCTTGATTATTCACTGGAATAAATAGACAGGAATTGAGAGGGAAGGGAGGTAGAGAGAGTTTGAGACACAGAGAGAGACAACTGCAGCACTTCCGCACCACTTGTAAAGATTTCCCCTGGCAGGTGCGAACCCGGGTGTTGAAGCCCAGTCCTCCTGCATTGTAACATGAGTGCTTAACTGGGTGTGGCACACCTGGTACCCTTGATGGGACACTTTTTTTTAGCAATGAAAAGAAATTCTCGTGGCAAGGTAATACATAAATGAAGAAGTAAATAAAAGTGCATTTACATTATCTCAGTGGAAACACACAGGGACATATACGTCTCTGTTACCTGCATTACTTCTTCATGTATGGATTGATTGCCTCAAGAGGTTATTGCCACAGCTGAGTGCCTACACCACGAATAATCCACAGCTCCTGCACTCCATTTGTTCCCCTTTCGCTGCCCTTGTTGCTTGGTCACTGTGGTGGTTATTGTTTTTGTTGTTGTTGTTGTTGTTACTGACCTTGCATCTGACAGACACAAAAGGAGAGAGCAGAGGAAATACAGGGTGGGAGAGAAAGATAGAGCTCCTAAAGACCTGCTTCACCCCCTGTAAAGCGACTCCCCTGCAGGTGGCAGTCTGGGGGCCAGACCCCAAATCCTTCCACCTGTCCCCTCTATTCGTGATCGCCACAAGCCCTTAACCCTCTGACATACCGCCAAACCTCCCTGGATTTACTTTTGAAGGCAGTATCACCTGCCTCGTTTTGAATCCTCATTATCCTGAGGGTCAGTCCTGGAGACAGTGTCATGACACGACACATGGAGATCTCTGTTATCAGAGAGCACCTGGAACAGCAGCTGGGGCTCTAGTGCCCGGGCAGGAGCAACTCCCCATCCACCTTCCACGGAGTCCACCTGCCTGCATTTTGGTCCTTTTCCCTCCAAAAAAGATTTTTCCCTTTTTTAACTTTGAAACAGGCAGGAGACAGGTTACCCAGGCAGGGGAAAAAAAATAAAAAGCCTTTTTTTTTTTTTTTTTTTTTTTTTTACCGAAGTGAATGACCATCTTCTGGGAAGTATAGGTTTTGAACCTGAAAACTCTGTCTGTCTGTCTCTTAGTCCGCAGAAAGAGCCACTAGCCCAGCCAGATCTCACACTCAGATGGGGTGTTTTTGCCAGTCAAAGGTCTGCACAGCACACTAGGGATTGGGCGGCCTGAGACCCAAATGTTACATTGTAGATGGACTGTTTGCAGTTCTTGCTCCCCAGGACATTGGACTGTCTCAACTCCCTCCCCTACAGCATGAAAAAAAGACTCTTTCCAACCTTGGAGCAACTGGAGTGGGGGCGAGGGGGGCTGTTTGCATGTCTGCACTGCTCATGCCCAGGTGTCTGTGGGGGTCCGTGGCAGAGGCTGTAAGGTGCTAGGGGGCAGAAGGAGACTGTTTGAGAGGCAGGCTGCAGGCAGGGGAACCAGGAGTGTGTGCAGGTCTGTGTGTGTGGGTGTGGTGGCAGGGGGTTAGGGCAGGTCCCCGTGCTGGATGGTGAGATGGCAGCTGGGCTGGCCCTGGGCCCTCAGGGCTGAAGGGCAGAAGCAGGGTGGCAGTAAAGTAGCGCAGGGAGGAACACCGTAGATGTTAGTTGGGAGCTGCGGGACAGAGGGTAAGGGGAAAGGGGGCATCCTTGAGGAGGGGTCAGGACTAGAGAGTGGGGGCAGCTGGAGGCATGGAAGGTCCCAGGAATCAGGGACTGACAGGAACAGATTCCTACACCCCCCCACTGGATAGAAGCTGCAGAAGCCAGAGCAGCAGCCCTGGATTGCCTAGGCCAAGGGTCCTGAGTGAGTCCCGCTGAGGATGAGGAAGAGGAGGAGGGGGTGTAGGAGGAGGAGGAGGAAGAGGAGGAGGAAGAGGAGAAAGAGGAGGAGGAAGAAGAGGAGGAGGAGGAGGAGGAGGAGGAGGAGGGGCAGGAGGGCAGCTGTCAGTAGGCAACGGGATTAATAGAGGCCTCCATTACGGAGGCATGTGTCCAGGCAGGCACCCACCAACCCTCAGGGGCAGCTCAGGGCACCCAGGGACTTGGTGTGGGTATCTCTGGGGCGGGGACTGTCAGTCAGTCAGCAAGACTGTGTGTCAGTGCACATGGTGGGACAGGGGCGTGGCGGACCTTGGTCCCCCGCCCTGGACTGTCAAATGCCAGCCCCATGCCCAGACACACACCAATCCGCCCAGAGCCCCTTGGCCCGGCCGACCAGCACCTGCTTTGGCCTGGGGCTCTGTCTCTGGTGGCTGGCCACCACCCCTCAAGTCAAGTTCAGCATGGGGTCATGGCTGCTGGTCAACTGGATGGGCGGGGTCCCCGTGGCCTAGCAACCACAGGAGCCCTCTGTGATGTCCTAGCACCTGGCAATCTGTGCTGGCCACACTGGCACTGGGCAGCCCAACTGCCCTGCCACTAGGTCAGGCAACAGCGCCCAGACGCCTGGGCCCTGGCACAGAGGGACGGAAGGATGGCAAGACAGTGCTGACCGACGAGGGACCTCAGGGCTGGCTGCCAAGAGAAGACAGGTGGAGGTGCGCCCTGGATCCAGGGAGGCCAGGCCAGAGCTGCCTGCATGCCTGCCGGCCTTCCTGGATGTCTGTATGCTGCCTTTGTCCAGGTAGGTTTCTCAGGTCCCCTCCAATCCTGTCCTCTCCTGTCCTCTCCTGTCCTCACCATCCTGTCCCCTCTCCTTTCCTCCGCACTTTGCTTCTCTCCTGTGTATGTCCTCTCTTCCAGGTGTCCTGCTCACCAGCTCCAGCACTTGTGATGGTTCTCCAGTGACAGCTGTTCGCAACCCCTTCCACCCCCTGCCTGCCCCTAATGTGACCCAGCTCACAGGGTCTCCGGCTCACCCCACCCAAACCCACACGCCCCAACACATTCCCTGGTTCAGCCCCTCTGCCGTATTCAGCCAAACTGGGCCTTTGCAACCTACCTATGCATCGTTGTTTCTCCTCACCATTCAAGGAGAGATCTCCTTTTGTACTTAGCTTGGTTGACTGGTGGATGGATGGATGGATGGATGGATGTATGGATGAATGGATGGATAGATGTATGGGTGGATGGATGGATGGATGGAAAGGTCAATGGATCGGTTTTCTAGAGGCAGAGTACCATATAGGGGTACTGGAGTCCGCTGGTGTCAGATCCTTAGTCAATGTCAAATGTAAAACATTAATTCATCAATAACAAAAATGAATAAGCACCTAAATAAATAAATAAATAAATATACAAACTGGGTTAAAAAATACATGGCGTCTTTGCCTTTCTGCATATGGAATGCTGTGAGGATCTTAACAAGGAAAGCATTGTCCTGAGTAGCCCATTTGAAGTCGTGGAATATTTCCTTTTCCTTTTTCTTTTTTTACTTTCTATTTTCTTGATTATTCACTGGAATAAATAGACAGGAATTGAGAGGGAAGGGAGGTAGAGAGAGTTTGAGACACAGAGAGAGACAACTGCAGCACTTCCGCACCACTTGTAAAGATTTCCCCTGGCAGGTGCGAACCCGGGTGTTGAAGCCCAGTCCTCCTGCATTGTAACATGAGTGCTTAACTGGGTGTGGCACACCTGGTACCCTTGATGGGACACTTTTTTTTAGCAATGAAAAGAAATTCTCGTGGCAAGGTAATACATAAATGAAGAAGTAAATAAAAGTGCATTTACATTATCTCAGTGGAAACACACAGGGACATATACGTCTCTGTTACCTGCATTACTTCTTCATGTATGGATTGATTGCCTCAAGAGGTTATTGCCACAGCTGAGTGCCTACACCACGAATAATCCACAGCTCCTGCACTCCATTTGTTCCCCTTTCGCTGCCCTTGTTGCTTGGTCACTGTGGTGGTTATTGTTTTTGTTGTTGTTGTTGTTGTTACTGACCTTGCATCTGACAGACACAAAAGGAGAGAGCAGAGGAAATACAGGGTGGGAGAGAAAGATAGAGCTCCTAAAGACCTGCTTCACCCCCTGTAAAGCGACTCCCCTGCAGGTGGCAGTCTGGGGGCCAGACCCCAAATCCTTCCACCTGTCCCCTCTATTCGTGATCGCCACAAGCCCTTAACCCTCTGACATACCGCCAAACCTCCCTGGATTTACTTTTGAAGGCAGTATCACCTGCCTCGTTTTGAATCCTCATTATCCTGAGGGTCAGTCCTGGAGACAGTGTCATGACACGACACATGGAGATCTCTGTTATCAGAGAGCACCTGGAACAGCAGCTGGGGCTCTAGTGCCCGGGCAGGAGCAACTCCCCATCCACCTTCCACGGAGTCCACCTGCCTGCATTTTGGTCCTTTTCCCTCCAAAAAAGATTTTTCCCTTTTTTAACTTTGAAACAGGCAGGAGACAGGTTACCCAGGCAGGGGAAAAAAAATAAAAAGCCTTTTTTTTTTTTTTTTTTTTTTACCGAAGTGAATGACCATCTTCTGGGAAGTATAGGTTTTGAACCTGAAAACTCTGTCTGTCTGTCTCTTAGTCCGCAGAAAGAGCCACTAGCCCAGCCAGATCTCACACTCAGATGGGGTGTTTTTGCCAGTCAAAGGTCTGCACAGCACACTAGGGATTGGGCGGCCTGAGACCCAAATGTTACATTGTAGATGGACTGTTTGCAGTTCTTGCTCCCCAGGACATTGGACTGTCTCAACTCCCTCCCCTACAGCATGAAAAAAAGACTCTTTCCAACCTTGGAGCAACTGGAGTGGGGGCGAGGGGGGCTGTTTGCATGTCTGCACTGCTCATGCCCAGGTGTCTGTGGGGGTCCGTGGCAGAGGCTGTAAGGTGCTAGGGGGCAGAAGGAGACTGTTTGAGAGGCAGGCTGCAGGCAGGGGAACCAGGAGTGTGTGCAGGTCTGTGTGTGTGGGTGTGGTGGCAGGGGGTTAGGGCAGGTCCCCGTGCTGGATGGTGAGATGGCAGCTGGGCTGGCCCTGGGCCCTCAGGGCTGAAGGGCAGAAGCAGGGTGGCAGTAAAGTAGCGCAGGGAGGAACACCGTAGATGTTAGTTGGGAGCTGCGGGACAGAGGGTAAGGGGAAAGGGGGCATCCTTGAGGAGGGGTCAGGACTAGAGAGTGGGGGCAGCTGGAGGCATGGAAGGTCCCAGGAATCAGGGACTGACAGGAACAGATTCCTACACCCCCCCACTGGATAGAAGCTGCAGAAGCCAGAGCAGCAGCCCTGGATTGCCTAGGCCAAGGGTCCTGAGTGAGTCCCGCTGAGGATGAGGAAGAGGAGGAGGGGGTGTAGGAGGAGGAGGAGGAAGAGGAGGAGGAAGAGGAGAAAGAGGAGGAGGAAGAAGAGGAGGAGGAGGAGGAGGAGGAGGAGGAGGAGGAGGGGCAGGAGGGCAGCTGTCAGTAGGCAACGGGATTAATAGAGGCCTCCATTACGGAGGCATGTGTCCAGGCAGGCACCCACCAACCCTCAGGGGCAGCTCAGGGCACCCAGGGACTTGGTGTGGGTATCTCTGGGGCGGGGACTGTCAGTCAGTCAGCAAGACTGTGTGTCAGTGCACATGGTGGGACAGGGGCCTGGCGGACCTTGGTCCCCCGCCCTGGACTGTCAAATGCCAGCCCCATGCCCAGACACACACCAATCCGCCCAGAGCCCCTTGGCCCGGCCGACCAGCACCTGCTTTGGCCTGGGGCTCTGTCTCTGGTGGCTGGCCACCACCCCTCAAGTCAAGTTCAGCATGGGGTCATGGCTGCTGGTCAACTGGATGGGCGGGGTCCCCGTGGCCTAGCAACCACAGGAGCCCTCTGTGATGTCCTAGCACCTGGCAATCTGTGCTGGCCACACTGGCACTGGGCAGCCCAACTGCCCTGCCACTAGGTCAGGCAACAGCGCCCAGACGCCTGGGCCCTGGCACAGAGGGACGGAAGGATGGCAAGACAGTGCTGACCGACGAGGGACCTCAGGGCTGGCTGCCAAGAGAAGACAGGTGGAGGTGCGCCCTGGATCCAGGGAGCCCAGGCCAGAGCTGCCTGCATGCCTGCCGGCCTTCCTGGATGTCTGTATGCTGCCTTTGTCCAGGTAGGTTTCTCAGGTCCCCTCCAATCCTGTCCTCTCCTGTCCTCTCCTGTCCTCACCATCCTGTCCCCTCTCCTTTCCTCCGCACTTTGCTTCTCTCCTGTGTATGTCCTCTCTTCCAGGTGTCCTGCTCACCAGCTCCAGCACTTGTGATGGTTCTCCAGTGACAGCTGTTCGCAACCCCTTCCACCCCCTGCCTGCCCCTAATGTGACCCAGCTCACAGGGTCTCCGGCTCACCCCACCCAAACCCACACGCCCCAACACATTCCCTGGTTCAGCCCCTCTGCCCTATTCAGCCAAACTGGGCCTTTGCAACCTACCTATGCATCGTTGTTTCTCCTCACCATTCAAGGAGAGATCTCCTTTTGTACTTAGCTTGGTTGACTGGTGGATGGATGGATGGATGGATGGATGTATGGATGAATGGATGGATAGATGTATGGGTGGATGGATGGATGGATGGAAAGGTCAATGGATCGGTTTTCTAGAGGCAGAGTACCATATAGGGGTACTGGAGTCCGCTGGTGTCAGATCCTTAGTCAATGTCAAATGTAAAACATTAATTCATCAATAACAAAAATGAATAAGCACCTAAATAAATAAATAAATAAATATACAAACTGGGTTAAAAAATACATGGTGTCTTTGCCTTTCTGCATATGGAATGCTGTGAGGATCTTAACAAGGAAAGCATTGTCCTGAGTAGCCCATTTGAAGTCGTGGAATATTTCCTTTTCCTTTTTCTTTTTTTACTTTCTATTTTCTTGATTATTCACTGGAATAAATAGACAGGAATTGAGAGGGAAGGGAGGTAGAGAGAGTTTGAGACACAGAGAGAGACAACTGCAGCACTTCCGCACCACTTGTAAAGATTTCCCCTGGCAGGTGCGAACCCGGGTGTTGAAGCCCAGTCCTCCTGCATTGTAACATGAGTGCTTAACTGGGTGTGGCACACCTGGTACCCTTGATGGGACACTTTTTTTTAGCAATGAAAAGAAATTCTCGTGGCAAGGTAATACATAAATGAAGAAGTAAATAAAAGTGCATTTACATTATCTCAGTGGAAACACACAGGGACATATACGTCTCTGTTACCTGCATTACTTCTTCATGTATGGATTGATTGCCTCAAGAGGTTATTGCCACAGCTGAGTGCCTACACCACGAATAATCCACAGCTCCTGCACTCCATTTGTTCCCCTTTCGCTGCCCTTGTTGCTTGGTCACTGTGGTGGTTATTGTTTTTGTTGTTGTTGTTGTTGTTACTGACCTTGCATCTGACAGACACAAAAGGAGAGAGCAGAGGAAATACAGGGTGGGAGAGAAAGATAGAGCTCCTAAAGACCTGCTTCACCCCCTGTAAAGCGACTCCCCTGCAGGTGGCAGTCTGGGGGCCAGACCCCAAATCCTTCCACCTGTCCCCTCTATTCGTGATCGCCACAAGCCCTTAACCCTCTGACATACCGCCAAACCTCCCTGGATTTACTTTTGAAGGCAGTATCACCTGCCTCGTTTTGAATCCTCATTATCCTGAGGGTCAGTCCTGGAGACAGTGTCATGACACGACACATGGAGATCTCTGTTATCAGAGAGCACCTGGAACAGCAGCTGGGGCTCTAGTGCCCGGGCAGGAGCAACTCCCCATCCACCTTCCACGGAGTCCACCTGCCTGCATTTTGGTCCTTTTCCCTCCAAAAAAGATTTTTCCCTTTTTTAACTTTGAAACAGGCAGGAGACAGGTTACCCAGGCAGGGGAAAAAAAATAAAAAGCCTTTTTTTTTTTTTTTTTTACCGAAGTGAATGACCATCTTCTGGGAAGTATAGGTTTTGAACCTGAAAACTCTGTCTGTCTGTCTCTTAGTCCGCAGAAAGAGCCACTAGCCCAGCCAGATCTCACACTCAGATGGGGTGTTTTTGCCAGTCAAAGGTCTGCACAGCACACTAGGGATTGGGCGGCCTGAGACCCAAATGTTACATTGTAGATGGACTGTTTGCAGTTCTTGCTCCCCAGGACATTGGACTGTCTCAACTCCCTCCCCTACAGCATGAAAAAAAGACTCTTTCCAACCTTGGAGCAACTGGAGTGGGGGCGAGGGGGGCTGTTTGCATGTCTGCACTGCTCATGCCCAGGTGTCTGTGGGGGTCCGTGGCAGAGGCTGTAAGGTGCTAGGGGGCAGAAGGAGACTGTTTGAGAGGCAGGCTGCAGGCAGGGGAACCAGGAGTGTGTGCAGGTCTGTGTGTGTGGGTGTGGTGGCAGGGGGTTAGGGCAGGTCCCCGTGCTGGATGGTGAGATGGCAGCTGGGCTGGCCCTGGGCCCTCAGGGCTGAAGGGCAGAAGCAGGGTGGCAGTAAAGTAGTGCAGGGAGGAACACCGTAGATGTTAGTTGGGAGCTGCGGGACAGAGGGTAAGGGGAAAGGGGGCATCCTTGAGGAGGGGTCAGGACTAGAGAGTGGGGGCAGTTGGAGGCATGGAAGGTCCCAGGAATCAGGGACTGACAGGAACAGATTCCTACACCCCCCCACTGGATAGAAGCTGCAGAAGCCAGAGCAGCAGCCCTGGATTGCCTAGGCCAAGGGTCCTGAGTGAGTCCCGCTGAGGATGAGGAAGAGGAGGAGGGGGTGTAGGAGGAGGAGGAGGAAGAGGAGGAGGAAGAGGAGAAAGAGGAGGAGGAAGAAGAGGAGGAGGAGGAGGAGGAGGAGGAGGAGGCAGGAGGGCAGCTGTCAGTAGGCAACGGGATTAATAGAGGCCTCCATTACAGAGGCATGTGTCCAGGCAGGCACCCACCAACCCTCAGGGGCAGCTCAGGGCACCCAGGGACTTGGTGTGGGTATCTCTGGGGCGGGGACTGTCAGTCAGTCAGCAAGACTGTGTGTCAGTGCACATGGTGGGACAGGGGCGTGGCGGACCTTGGTCCCCCGCCCTGGACTGTCAAATGCCAGCCCCATGCCCAGACACACACCAATCCGCCCAGAGCCCCTTGGCCCGGCCGACCAGCACCTGCTTTGGCCTGGGGCTCTGTCTCTGGTGGCTGGCCACCACCCCTCAAGTCAAGTTCAGCATGGGGTCATGGCTGCTGGTCAACTGGATGGGCGGGGTCCCCGTGGCCTAGCAACCACAGGAGCTCTCTGTGATGTCCTAGCCCCTGGCAATCTGTGCTGGCCACACTGGCACTGGGCAGCCCAACTGCCCTGCCACTAGGTCAGGCAACAGCGCCCAGACGCCTGGGCCCTGGCACAGAGGGACGGAAGGATGGCAAGACAGTGCTGACCGACGAGGGACCTCAGGGCTGGCTGCCAAGAGAAGACAGGTGGAGGTGCGCCCTGGATCCAGGGAGCCCAGGCCAGAGCTGCCTGCATGCCTGCCGGCCTTCCTGGATGTCTGTATGCTGCCTTTGTCCAGGTAGGTTTCTCAGGTCCCCTCCAATCCTGTCCTCTCCTGTCCTCTCCTGTCCTCACCATCCTGTCCCCTCTCCTTTCCTCCGCACTTTGCTTCTCTCCTGTGTATGTCCTCTCTTCCAGGTGTCCTGCTCACCAGCTCCAGCACTTGTGATGGTTCTCCAGTGACAGCTGTTCGCAACCCCTTCCACCCCCTGCCTGCCCCTAATGTGACCCAGCTCACAGGGTCTCCGGCTCACCCCACCCAAACCCACACGCCCCAACACATTCCCTGGTTCAGCCCCTCTGCCCTATTCAGCCAAACTGGGCCTTTGCAACCTACCTATGCATCGTTGTTTCTCCTCACCATTCAAGGAGAGATCTCCTTTTGTACTTAGCTTGGTTGACTGGTGGATGGATGGATGGATGGATGGATGTATGGATGAATGGATGGATAGATGTATGGGTGGATGGATGGATGGATGGAAAGGTCAATGGATCGGTTTTCTAGAGGCAGAGTACCATATAGGGGTACTGGAGTCCGCTGGTGTCAGATCCTTAGTCAATGTCAAATGTAAAACATTAATTCATCAATAACAAATATGAATAAGCACCTAAATAAATAAATAAATAAATATAAAAACTGGGTTAAAAAATACATGGTGTCTTTGCCTTTCTGCATATGGAATGCTGTGAGGATCTTAACAAGGAAAGCATTGTCCTGAGTAGCCCATTTGAAGTCGTGGAATATTTCCTTTTCCTTTTTCTTTTTTTACTTTCTATTTTCTTGATTATTCACTGGAATAAATAGACAGGAATTGAGAGGGAAGGGAGGTAGAGAGAGTTTGAGACACAGAGAGAGACAACTGCAGCACTTCCGCACCACTTGTAAAGATTTCCCCTGGCAGGTGCGAACCCGGGTGTTGAAGCCCAGTCCTCCTGCATTGTAACATGAGTGCTTAACTGGGTGTGGCACACCTGGTACCCTTGATGGGACACTTTTTTTTAGCAATGAAAAGAAATTCTCGTGGCAAGGTAATAAATAAATGAAGAAGTAAATAAAAGTGCATTTACATTATCTCAGTGGAAACACACAGGGACATATACGTCTCTGTTACCTGTATTACTTCTTCATGTATGGATTGATTGCCTCAAGAGGTTATTGCCACAGCTGAGTGCCTACACCACGAATAATCCACAGCTCCTGCACTCCATTTGTTCCCCTTTCGCTGCCCTTGTTGCTTGGTCACTGTGGTGGTTATTGTTTTTGTTGTTGTTGTTGTTGTTACTGACCTTGCATCTGACAGACACAAAAGGAGAGAGCAGAGGAAATACAGGGTGGGAGAGAAAGATAGAGCTCCTAAAGACCTGCTTCACCCCCTGTAAAGCGACTCCCCTGCAGGTGGCAGTCTGGGGGCCAGACCCCAAATCCTTCCACCTGTCCCCTCTATTCGTGATCGCCACAAGCCCTTAACCCTCTGACATACCGCCAAACCTCCCTGGATTTACTTTTGAAGGCAGTATCACCTGCCTCGTTTTGAATCCTCATTATCCTGAGGGTCAGTCCTGGAGACAGTGTCATGACACGACACATGGAGATCTCTGTTATCAGAGAGCACCTGGAACAGCAGCTGGGGCTCTAGTGCCCGGGCAGGAGCAATTCCCCATCCACCTTCCACGGAGTCCACCTGCCTGCATTTTGGTCCTTTTCCCTCCAAAAAAGATTTTTCCCTTTTTTAACTTTGAAACAGGCAGGAGACAGGTTACCCAGGCAGGGGAAAATAAATAAAAAGCCTTTTTTTTTTTTTTTTTTTTTTTTTTTTTTTTTTTTACCGAAGTGAATGACCATCTTCTGGGAAGTATAGGTTTTGAACCTGAAAACTCTGTCTGTCTGTCTCTTAGTCCGCAGAAAGAGCCACTAGCCCAGCCAGATCTCACACTCAGATGGGGTGTTTTTGCCAGTCAAAGGTCTGCACAGCACACTAGGGATTGGGCGGCCTGAGACCCAAATGTTACATTGTAGATGGACTGTTTGCAGTTCTTGCTCCCCAGGACATTGGACTGTCTCAACTCCCTCCCCTACAGCATGAAAAAAAGACTCTTTCCAACCTTGGAGCAACTGGAGTGGGGGCGAGGGGGGCTGTTTGCATGTCTGCACTGCTCATGCCCAGGTGTCTGTGGGGGTCCGTGGCAGAGGCTGTAAGGTGCTAGGGGGCAGAAGGAGACTGTTTGAGAGGCAGGCTGCAGGCAGGGGAACCAGGAGTGTGTGCAGGTCTGTGTGTGTGGGTGTGGTGGCAGGGGGTTAGGGCAGGTCCCCGTGCTGGATGGTGAGATGGCAGCTGGGCTGGCCCTGGGCCCTCAGGGCTGAAGGGCAGAAGCAGGGTGGCAGTAAAGTAGCGCAGGGAGGAACACCGTAGATGTTAGTTGGGAGCTGCGGGACAGAGGGTAAGGGGAAAGGGGGCATCCTTGAGGAGGGGTCAGGACTAGACAGTGGGGGCAGTTGGAGGCATGGAAGGTCCCAGGAATCAGGGACTGACAGGAACAGATTCCTACACCCCTCCACTGGATAGAAGCTGCAGAAGCCAGAGCAGCAGCCCTGGATTGCCTAGGCCAAGGGTCCTGAGTGAGTCCCGCTGAGGATGAGGAAGAGGAGGAGGGGGTGTAGGAGGAGGAGGAGGAAGAGGAGGAGGAAGAGGAGAAAGAGGAGGAGGAAGAAGAGGAGGAGGAGGAGGAGGAGGAGGAGGGGCAGGAGGGCAGCTGTCAGTAGGCAACGGGATTAATAGAGGCCTCCATTACAGAGGCATGTGTCCAGGCAGGCACCCACCAACCCTCAGGGGCAGCTCAGGGCACCCAGGGACTTGGTGTGGGTATCTCTGGGGCGGGGACTGTCAGTCAGTCAGCAAGACTGTGTGTCAGTGCACATGGTGGGACAGGGGCGTGGCGGACCTTGGTCCCCCGCCCTGGACTGTCAAATGCCAGCCCCATGCCCAGACACACACCAATCCGCCCAGAGCCCCTTGGCCCGGCCGACCAGCACCTGCTTTGGCCTGGGGCTCTGTCTCTGGTGGCTGGCCACCACCCCTCAAGTCAAGTTCAGCATGGGGTCATGGCTGCTGGTCAACTGGATGGGCGGGGTCCCCGTGGCCTAGCAACCACAGGAGCCCTCTGTGATGTCCTAGCCCCTGGCAATCTGTGCTGGCCACACTGGCACTGGGCAGCCCAACTGCCCTGCCACTAGGTCAGGCAACAGCGCCCAGACGCCTGGGCCCTGGCACAGAGGGACGGAAGGATGGCAAGACAGTGCTGACCGACGAGGGACCTCAGGGCTGGCTGCCAAGAGAAGACAGGTGGAGGTGCGCCCTGGATCCAGGGAGCCCAGGCCAGAGCTGCCTGCATGCCTGCCGGCCTTCCTGGATGTCTGTATGCTGCCTTTGTCCAGGTAGGTTTCTCAGGTCCCCTCCAATCCTGTCCTCTCCTGTCCTCTCCTGTCCTCACCATCCTGTCCCCTCTCCTTTCCTCCGCACTTTGCTTCTCTCCTGTGTATGTCCTCTCTTCCAGGTGTCCTGCTCACCAGCTCCAGCACTTGTGATGGTTCTCCAGTGACAGCTGTTCGCAACCCCTTCCACCCCCTGCCTGCCCCTAATGTGACCCAGCTCACAGGGTCTCCGGCTCACCCCACCCAAACCCACACGCCCCAACACATTCCCTGGTTCAGCCCCTCTGCCCTATTCAGCCAAACTGGGCCTTTGCAACCTACCTATGCATCGTTGTTTCTCCTCACCATTCAAGGAGAGATCTCCTTTTGTACTTAGCTTGGTTGACTGGTGGATGGATGGATGGATGGATGGATGTATGGATGAATGGATGGATAGATGTATGGGTGGATGGATGGATGGATGGAAAGGTCAATGGATCGGTTTTCTAGAGGCAGAGTACCATATAGGGGTACTGGAGTCCGCTGGTGTCAGATCCTTAGTCAATGTCAAATGTAAAACATTAATTCATCAATAACAAATATGAATAAGCACCTAAATAAATAAATAAATAAATATAAAAACTGGGTTAAAAAATACATGGTGTCTTTGCCTTTCTGCATATGGAATGCTGTGAGGATCTTAACAAGGAAAGCATTGTCCTGAGTAGCCCATTTGAAGTCGTGGAATATTTCCTTTTCCTTTTTCTTTTTTTACTTTCTATTTTCTTGATTATTCACTGGAATAAATAGACAGGAATTGAGAGGGAAGGGAGGTAGAGAGAGTTTGAGACACAGAGAGAGACAACTGCAGCACTTCCGCACCACTTGTAAAGATTTCCCCTGGCAGGTGCGAACCCGGGTGTTGAAGCCCAGTCCTCCTGCATTGTAACATGAGTGCTTAACTGGGTGTGGCACACCTGGTACCCTTGATGGGACACTTTTTTTTAGCAATGAAAAGAAATTCTCGTGGCAAGGTAATAAATAAATGAAGAAGTAAATAAAAGTGCATTTACATTATCTCAGTGGAAACACACAGGGACATATACGTCTCTGTTACCTGTATTACTTCTTCATGTATGGATTGATTGCCTCAAGAGGTTATTGCCACAGCTGAGTGCCTACACCACGAATAATCCACAGCTCCTGCACTCCATTTGTTCCCCTTTCGCTGCCCTTGTTGCTTGGTCACTGTGGTGGTTATTGTTTTTGTTGTTGTTGTTGTTGTTACTGACCTTGCATCTGACAGACACAAAAGGAGAGAGCAGAGGAAATACAGGGTGGGAGAGAAAGATAGAGCTCCTAAAGACCTGCTTCACCCCCTGTAAAGCGACTCCCCTGCAGGTGGCAGTCTGGGGGCCAGACCCCAAATCCTTCCACCTGTCCCCTCTATTCGTGATCGCCACAAGCCCTTAACCCTCTGACATACCGCCAAACCTCCCTGGATTTACTTTTGAAGGCAGTAACACCTGCCTCGTTTTGAATCCTCATTATCCTGAGGGTCAGTCCTGGAGACAGTGTCATGACACGACACATGGAGATCTCTGTTATCAGAGAGCACCTGGAACAGCAGCTGGGGCTCTAGTGCCCGGGCAGGAGCAATTCCCCATCCACCTTCCACGGAGTCCACCTGCCTGCATTTTGGTCCTTTTCCCTCCAAAAAAGATTTTTCCCTTTTTTAACTTTGAAACAGGCAGGAGACAGGTTACCCAGGCAGGGGAAAATAAATAAAAAGCCTTTTTTTTTTTTTTTTTTTTTTTACCGAAGTGAATGACCATCTTCTGGGAAGTATAGGTTTTGAACCTGAAAACTCTGTCTGTCTGTCTCTTAGTCCGCAGAAAGAGCCACTAGCCCAGCCAGATCTCACACTCAGATGGGGTGTTTTTGCCAGTCAAAGGTCTGCACAGCACACTAGGGATTGGGCGGCCTGAGACCCAAATGTTACATTGTAGATGGACTGTTTGCAGTTCTTGCTCCCCAGGACATTGGACTGTCTCAACTCCCTCCCCTACAGCATGAAAAAAAGACTCTTTCCAACCTTGGAGCAACTGGAGTGGGGGCGAGGGGGGCTGTTTGCATGTCTGCACTGCTCATGCCCAGGTGTCTGTGGGGGTCCGTGGCAGAGGCTGTAAGGTGCTAGGGGGCAGAAGGAGACTGTTTGAGAGGCAGGCTGCAGGCAGGGGAACCAGGAGTGTGTGCAGGTCTGTGTGTGTGGGTGTGGTGGCAGGGGGTTAGGGCAGGTCCCCGTGCTGGATGGTGAGATGGCAGCTGGGCTGGCCCTGGGCCCTCAGGGCTGAAGGGCAGAAGCAGGGTGGCAGTAAAGTAGCGCAGGGAGGAACACCGTAGATGTTAGTTGGGAGCTGCGGGACAGAGGGTAAGGGGAAAGGGGGCATCCTTGAGGAGGGGTCAGGACTAGAGAGTGGGGGCAGCTGGAGGCATGGAAGGTCCCAGGAATCAGGGACTGACAGGAACAGATTCCTACACCCCCCCACTGGATAGAAGCTGCAGAAGCCAGAGCAGCAGCCCTGGATTGCCTAGGCCAAGGGTCCTGAGTGAGTCCCGCTGAGGATGAGGAAGAGGAGGAGGGGGTGTAGGAGGAGGAGGAGGAAGAGGAGGAGGAAGAGGAGAAAGAGGAGGAGGAAGAAGAGGAGGAGGAGGAGGAGGAGGAGGAGGGGCAGGAGGGCAGCTGTCAGTAGGCAACGGGATTAATAGAGGCCTCCATTACGGAGGCATGTGTCCAGGCAGGCACCCACCAACCCTCAGGGGCAGCTCAGGGCACCCAGGGACTTGGTGTGGGTATCTCTGGGGCGGGGACTGTCAGTCAGTCAGCAAGACTGTGTGTCAGTGCACAT